>NC_134312.1:71504919-71547419 GCF_964195595.1 Calonectris borealis | reverse complement strand
GCTGCAGTAAATGTCATAAGTAGTGTACTGTTAAATACTTTAAGTAGCACAAGTGGCAGGAGTCCATAGGCATATGTTGTAGATCCACTCCATGAAGCTTTGGTCAGGGGGTGACATTATGTGGTTGTGTTGCACAGGAAGTCAGGCACGCAGGTGTCCCTAATTCAGCTCACCAGAACAGCAGGTCCCAAACCACTGTCTGTGTGTGAAGAGGGTGGCCCAGGTGTTGCAAGCTGCCTTCAGGGCATCTGTCCAGGCAGAAGCACCTCCAGGCTTCTCCACAGGGGCTTCAACACCCTTCTTGTGAAACAGATGTAGAAACTAGACATTACCCAATAGGATTTACAGCAGTAATCGCAGTAGGTGTGTTGTGGCCATGCCAGCTCCTACTCACATTTCAGAAGTCACATTCTGCCATTATTTCAAGGAATCTGGTTTAAGTGAGGCCTTGGTCTTTAAAGCATGTTATCTTTGTTGTGAAGGGAAAGGCAAATAGACCTTCTCCTAATATGAAGGGTCATGCCCTTCACATGCTTAAAGTCTTCAGTTGTCCTTTAACAATGAATTCTGAAAGACATTTTCTTAGTCTGAAATTTATGCTGGTTGCTTTCTCTGTGGATAGACTTTAACTTAACATGGAAAAATAATTTGCAGCTGAAGGAAGAAAACATTTTAATACAGTTAATAGTGTTCTTAATGATGATTATCTAATGAAAATTAGAAATGAGATGGACCTACTAGGCCTTTCAGTCAAGCCCAGCTTTTGTATGGGTATGAATCCTACAACATATTCTCCATTTAGTTCAGTGGTACCTAACTACCCTTGCTGGGCACGGCACAGCCCCCTTATTACAACAGCAAAAGAGCACCACGTTTCTCTACAGGCACGTCACATCAGTCTGGATGAGTGCAATAAATCCATTGTGGATGCTTCCCGTCCCAGCTCCTTCATCAGATCTGAGGGATCCTGGGTGGGTGGTGAGGGAGAGTGAACAACAGATAAGACCACTAGTGTGATTTATCCAGCCTCCAGCTTGCAATTCCCCACCACTCTCTAATACTCTTATCGGATCCAGGCAAAGAGCAGGCTGCAGGTAAATGAGCCAAACTCTCCTGGCACTCTCTTCCTTCTCTTTTCCATCATCCTGCGATAGGTCTGCTCCTTCATCAGGTGGCAAAAACGGGACTCAGAGGGTAAGGAAAAAGGGCAGACTGACACCACCAGAGCATCTCTTGTGGCCAGCAGGTCAAGGGAGGTGATTCTGCCCCTCTACTCTGCCCTGGTGAGACCCCACCTGGAGTACTGCATCCAACCCTGGAGTCCTCAGCACAAAAAAGACATAGACCTGTTGGAGCAGGTCCAGAGGAGGGCCACGAAATGATCAGAGGGATGGAACACCTCTCCTATGAGGAAACATTGAGAGAGTTGGGGTTGTTCAGCCTGGAGAAGAGAAGGCTTTGGGGAGACCTTATTGTGGCCTTTCAGTACTTAAAGGGGGCTTATAAGAAAGATGGGGACAGACTTTTTAATAGGGCCTGTAGTGATAGGACAAAGGGTAATGGTTTTAATCTAAAACATGGTAGATTGAGACTAGATATAAGGAAGAAATTTTTTACAACGAGGGCAGTGAAACACTGGCACAGGTTGCCCAGAGAGGCGGTAGATGCCCCATCCCTGGAAACATTCAAGGTCAGGTTGGACGGGGCTCTGAGCAACCTGATCTAGTTGCAGATGTCCCTGCTAATTGCAGGGGGGTTTGGACCAGATGACCTTGAAAGGTCCCCTCCAACCCAAACTACTCTATGATTCTATGACTCTATCATCTAATGGTAGGTATTCATAGCCTATACTCAGGGAAACTGTCGGAAAATTGTTGCTGGGGACAGTTCAGAAAGATTATCTTGGCAGGTCACATACCTTGGGCCGTCTCATCCTCCATCTAAGGAGAAAATTATATTCCTTGTGTCATCTTTCAGAATTACTCAGAGATCAAGGATTTTTTCTTTAACAGGTTAATTTTGATTACTCCTAATTCTGTCTCCCTATAGCACCCAGGTATTTCTTTCCCATTGCTAGGTCTCTTAACCCTTTCCAGAAGCTTCAAGCTCTTCCATTCCCCCCACAGCTATCACTTAGTCAGCTTAAGTGATTCTATAACAGAATATATTAAAATTCTTATCTTTGAGCTGCCCTGATGTATCATCATACAACAGGATCTGTCACTATGTTTGAACATCTTTATTTAATATGTTAGGATGTTATCTGCAATATGTCATATCGCTGTCCCTAGCTGTACCCTAATACACAAGGAAAAGCAGAGTGAAGAAAGCACCCAGGCTGAGCAGGAGTGGAGGAGTAAATTCTGAAAAAGAACTGGGAAGTTGACAGTGTTAGCAAAAGGAGGTGTAAAATATTTTACAGCAGAGTAACATTTGGACTCTACCAGTTCCTCTCTTCACTGTAGGAGGATTTGGTCTATTCAATAGTAGTAGTATTTTTTAAAGTATTTTTAAAACTAGTGTTTAAAAAATAGTGTAATAGCCTTTAAAGTAGTTTATGAGTGAGCTATGTAGCAATATTCACTGAAGCACTCAGAATCAGAACAAAAACTGAATATCCAGCAAGATTTATCATGCAATTATGCAAAAGTTACTTGGGCTGTATTCCTGTTGTTCCTTATTTTCTCTTTGCTGAATAGTAAAACATGCAGTAATGAGTGTCAGCTATAGCATTCTCACCCAGATGTGGGTGAAATGTAAACATGAAATTAATACATCTTAAAATGTTGCGACTTTAAGAACACTACCTCACATATTAAATTGGGATAAAAACATCTGTACAGAAGGAAATTCATCAGTTACTTTTACTGAGAGACTGAAGCAAAGAAAGACAAAGGTGGTACTTTCACTAAACACAGTGATTATTAAAGCATTACTGATCTGTTCTGCAAGTCAGCCCTCGCAAATCAGCACTCCAATATTTGTCAGGATTGTGGAAAACATGAGCACCCTGTGATTGAGATTTCCAGGAAATTTCTCTCAGGCTTTGTTTTTAGGTTAGATACATTCAGGTAATACCATACATAAAATAAAGCATGTTCTGATAACCTAATTTACACATATTTACATTTAAATATTTTAAATATTTAATTGTCACAATTGATGTCATTTTGTGTGAATGTGAAGGGTTATACAGCAAACAAAAATTTTGGTTACATGGATTTAAATACCTTACAAGGTCTTGGAAACTACCAGAGGTGAGCCAAACAGCAACAGTAAACGTACACACCGGGTTTGACATGACATGTATGTGGTAAATATGGTTGTCTGTATGCTCCTTCATCTTGTCAAGGGAAAATAACTGGTTTGGGGTTCAGAGGTAGCATTGGCATAAACATCAATGCTTTTTGAAAAATGGGGATATAGGCAAGAAAGCACTTTCCTCCATGAGGGAAGCAAAAAAGGTCATTTTTCTGAGGAGAGAATTCCTGTTGTGGTGACTTCTGTCTGGAAAACAGTGCTTCCCTACCAGCGGTACAAGTTCTGTAGCAGTGACGACTTGATCCTCCCCTGCAATCCCCAGGGCCCTTTCATAAGGATTCAGCAACACTGAAACTGAATCTTATCCTCTGCTATGTCATTTTTCACCACCAAATCTATTCTGAACCAGAGGGTCTAAGATACTCATTACCTCCCTTGGGAAGGATATTTAGACTCTATCTTGTCTAATGATCCTCACCACACTTTCTTTGGGATTGGGAAAGACTGGCCTGTACCTCTGGACCAGAACTGATCCACCAGCTTTGCAGTTTTTCTTACATTAAATCTCAGCCCACTTCTCTCATCTTAACCAGGTAAGGAAAGAAGTATCAAGAAGATTGCTTTAGACTCTAATTTAGAGAACCCTGGGTTCAAACTCTTTCTCCTCCCAAAATCGTTCACGGATCATTGGACTAGCCATTTTCTGTGTGGTCTGATACTTGATAGGCAAAGTATGATTTTTCAGTTCATGAATATGAGGACAAATAATTAGATTACCATGACTTCACAACCATATTGGTCCTGGTCAGGGTGGCTAACTTCTAGGCTAATGTTTAAATGGTATCTTGGTTCATCCCATGTGGCAGTTTTCACAGAAACCTTGTTTACATGCTTGTAAACTATCAATGACAGGAAATGACTGTGTTGTTGGGATATATATGGCATAGGAGTCTGCCTAATTTTCTATTTATAAGCAAGATGTTTTCCCACACAGCTTCAAACTACAGCTCATATAGTCTCAATAAGGTCAGGATTCATGTCTTGGAGGGGATATAGATTATGCGAAGAACTTAATATTATAAAAAAAACTTTAGAGTTTGAATTTCTTCCTATCCTGGACAAGTTGAAAAGTTCTTCTGATGAGCCCTTGTCTTCTCCTTCATCTCCAGGGTCGTGTAACTAGTCTCACATGCTCTAATGACTCAGGAGGAAACCATCAGCATTTTCACACAGAATTTTAACACCAGCTAACAAGCCAGGTCAAAAGGAGTATCCTACAATGCTGCTGTAACTTTTCTGGAACAAGCAGAAAGCATATGTAACACTTGGCGATGAGCTACCCCCTCTTCCATCATCCCTCTGTTCTTTGACACATGGAGATTTGTGCAAATGGGGACAGGCAGAACCTTTTTAAAAATACAGCTCCATCCTTATTCATCTGGAAGCCACATTTTTCTGCATAGTGGATTTTTGGCTTTATTTTATTTTGCCAGCATTCTGTTAGATGTAGTTCTGATTATAACTTGACCACCAAGATCCCCAAACTGAACTTTTGCACTGATTAAAAGTAAAGGCAGTGTGTTTATGAAAGTCAGCAAATCTGTGAGTCAAAAGAAGACACCTTAACAAAGGGTCAGAATTTGATATAAGGAAGAAAACGTCCAAAAGCATGGAAGAAATGTTACTCCTTGGGTAAAAAGATTCTGTTTCTGAGAAAAATCAAACATTAATAATTCATTTCTTTACAGACTTTCTACTCTTGGCTCTAAGGAGGTAAAATAGTTTGAAAGCCCCACAAAGATGGGGGAAAATATTATATATTTCCTACCTCCAGCACATTTTAAACCAATTGACCCCAGTATGGTGGGAAGGCCTCTAGCCTCATGGCAGAAAACAACTCTGAGTGTCCAATACAAAATTTAATATCTATGAGCTGGGAAAGAAAGAAAAAAAGAGAAGCTACCAAATTGATGCCTCAGTTCATATATCTCAATTTATAACAACATCTTGGATCAAGGGAGAGAGGAGAGTAAAGTTAACTCAGCCAAATTTTAAACTTTTCAGCAAGGATCAGGGTTGCAGTTTAATATATTTTCCTGCTCGATTATTTGTCCAGCGTAAGCTGTTCCTCATTCAGATTTGGACAGACAAGGAGACACTGAAGGGCTGTGTTTATTGGGGGCGCTTTCCCTCATACATTGTCTAATTATAGCTTGTACTAGTAACACATTGCATATTTTTCAATATTGGGCAGATGATTATACAGCCACTGTCCCTTGGATAAAGCAGAATATTCAAGGGCTAAAGCAGAAGTGTTTAAGAAGTTTTTTTTCTTGACAGGGTACTCAGTTTTTGGGGGGGATTAACTATTGAGGTAGGGATGATGTGGCTGAAATATTAGTACTCATTTTCTTATGCTAGCTAGTAATGTTGCTACTGACTTATTTTTATTGAAGACTTACTTTTTCTTTACTGAATAGTTAAAAACGTAAACACCTGCCTTGAAGTCTGGAGTAATATTCTAGCCAACAATATTTTGCATTTTTGTAGAGTGAGCTTTTGCATAGCGCTGTATGTTGAACAATCACCTGCCTCTATTTTCACTTTTCATAAAAAAAATCGAACAGTCTTTATTCCGTGTATTTCACTGTGTGGCACTCCTTAGTTTAGTATTTTAGCATTTCAAAAACATTAATTTATCTTCATAAGCTTTGTTAAATTTCATTAGAAGTAAAGAGTATTAAAGACTGACAGATCACAGAGAAATCAAGTGATAATCTAAAGTCATCCAACTCCACTCCTTAGAAAATAAAATTATCGGCAATTAGATACATTTTTATAGTCTTCCTGTAGTCAAACAGACCATGCAAATTACAAAATACAGAACTCCCCATAAAGAATACCTTGACACTATAAATTGATAGCTATGGATCATCTCATCACAATCCACTGTTGAAAGAGCTATAGGTGAAGTGCCTGTCTTACCTTTAAAGATCAAACCTTATATTTATTTTTTTAGAACACCAGCATTTACTTTAGATTCCATCTATAAACTTCAGAAAAGGCTAATATTTACACATTTTTTGTTTTTATTTTGTCTTTCTGAAAGCACTACCAGCACCAAAGAGAGGAAAATGCCACCATAGTGAAAAAGTAACAAAACTATTGAAAACACATGGAAGTCACTTCTCAGAATATCCTCACCATACATATAGCTGCAAATTTCACCCATAGAAACAGAATTATATCACAGTTTTATCAGAACCAGAAAAAGACACCACCAGTTTTCAAACTGCAGTAGTTTCCTGCTACAGATATCTGCAATTCAGATTTGTTCTAGAAAGAAAATTAAGCAAAAAATAAAAATAAAAATAAAATAAATGCAATCTAGTAGGAAAGCTTACAAAATCTTGCTGAGGAAGCAGCCTATGCTATTCACAGTCCAAAGAAAACACATTGGTTTAGTATAGAACAGGCAGTGAAGTAAAATACATGGTCCTCTCTTCTATTTCTTTATGATATGTAATTTTTGTAGTCAACATAGTAATCGTTTTGTCCATTAGCTTCATAATAGCATCAAATTATTTTCACTTAATACCTGTAACAGTTGTATATTTCTGCCCAAATGTGTTGCTACGCAGTGGTTTACTGAAAAAATAACAAAAAAAGAAAGCCAATTCCAATATAATCATTTATAAAACAAACACTGTAAATTTCAAAACAAGCTTTTCTCAGGTAGAGCTGCACAAATCTGCTCTTAAGAAGGAACAAATCATAATCAATATAGGTGGTTTCAAGAACAAAGCTGTTCAAGAAGAGTTCAAATGACACAGGCATATGTATTTACAGACTTGGGCTGATTGATGAACTACCATTTGAACCAGGTAAAATGTAGAGGTTTCTGCTGTTTCATCTTGAGTTGCTTCAAGCAAACCACAAAAGAATGAACCCCTAGCACTGAGCTTCACAACTTACTCCTAAACTCATTTTAACTGTCTGTGGTTTCTACTACTCTTATACCAAACCCATCCTAGTGCAGTATTCTGCCTTCCCTAAATAAGTTCTTCTCTGAATGAAGTGTCCTTGCTACCAGCGATCTCATGCATCAGGTACAATTTTATTAAATGAGGTTTTGGGGTATGCCAGTATATCCCCCTGCGACTACAAAATGTCAAATCATCTATGCAAGATGTGGTCCCAGATACTGAACTCTTGCTTCCCACCTTCCCACCCCATCAGCTGGAGGTGCCATTATTCACCTTTCAATGATTCCTGCAAGGCATTTGAGCTAGATCAAAAGTTTCAAGCTCAAAGTGCTTCTGACAAAAATTGCTTCGGAAACTTAGCAAATGCAAAATGAACCAGCTGAACACCTGCAATCCTCTACTAGGCATATGTACTTCTATTTCATTTTTAAGTGTTCAAACATGGCAGAAAACTTGTTCCTTATAAAACTCTATCTACATTTTCCACCTTGATGTCTAGAAAAGTTTTGTTTGAGAAGTGCCACAGATGCCCAGTCCATAGAAGAGCTATTTGTTTTAACCCAGTCTTTATGTAAGATTTCTTTCAGGCAAAGGTATGACTCTGACATTGCTAAAGAAACAGGTTGCAAGGGGATGCCAACTTATCAAAATTCTTCCCTCCACAAGAGGAAGGTTAGAAGCAAGCTCAAATCAGAGGTCATTCGTTATAAATCTTAGGCCTTTAGATGCTATGGAACGGTAAAAAAAAATACATCAAGACATTACATAGTAAGAAAATGCTACCTCTTCATATTTGGGAAAGGGTTTGGGGTTAGTTTCTGTCTTATTTTTACATAATGTGTGTGGAGGGTGTGGTTTGCACATCAAGACCATATCACAGTTATTGAATTCACATCCAAAAAAAAAAGAAAATCCTGCTTTAACAGCAGCATCTGCTGGCAAGGACAAAAGATATACTGTCGCTGCATTTTGTAAACAACATAGGGAGCAAACTGGGAAGTGCACTACAGCTGACGGGCACAACATAACAGCTGTATTAAAGACCAACCACCTAATCTTGCATAAAGTCTCTTTCAGCACACTTGTGCTAGAAGAACTCACCTAGGAACTGAGCATTAATTGGATGCCTGCTTATAGTTTGCCTTTTAATTTCAATATATGTCGACGAGACAGTGGTAAAAGACCATGTCCCAAAACAAACAAACAAAAAAACAAACAGAATTGACTTGACCTATCCACAATGGATTTTAAAGGTCACTGCCCTTTCTCCCTACTTCTTTTCATTTTGATGCTTGGACTTTCTTCTTCATCTATTGGTGAAGAATATGATACGCCTCAATCACGCTTGAAGGTTAGCCACTAAGATGTCCATATCATCACCCGCGTTTTAAGTAGTCTTTTTCTTAAACAGCACTTTAATATGCAGCTTCCAGTTATTGGAGATAAATGAGTTGTAGTAGGGGAGAAATGCAGAGAAATGTGCAAAATGTGGAAGGCAGATCTGGAAAAGGCAGATGCATAGTGAAAGAAGAACCCAGAGAAGGAGGCTACTGCGAAAGATACGTGCAGAAGGAAACTAAAACAACTAAATGGATTAAAGGAGCAAATGAGGAAGGAACAAGAAAAGATTTCATAAGAGACCTATTCTACAGCCAAATCTGGAGAGAGAAAAGCTCCTCTGGACCATGAAGGCGGCTGTAGGAAAATGAAAGGTAAGACCATAACAAAGAGAGAAGCTAAGAAAATGGCAGGCTATGAAAACATCAGAGGCTGAGTAGGAATTCTGAGACAATAGTGAAAAAGCATAACATGGAATAAGGGCTGTTGAACAGAAAAATAAAACAGTTGGAGAGAAGCAATGCTTTGAAAATTAAAGATGAAGTTATGCTATAGGAGAAAGAATGAAGGATATGAACTGAAAAGGTTACACAATGCATACTTTCATGTCACAAAAGGTTTTGAGGGTGATAGCAGAAGGAGATGATTATCTCAGGGGAATTTCTGGATGATCCTTTTATGTTATTTTTAAGTCAAATTCCCTGGCTCAGCCTGGGGAATAGGTTGAGCCAAAGGTACTCCTTGCTTTTGTCCTAAGGGGTAGCTAGATAGAGGAGGAGTGATTCAGTAGACAGACCCACTTTAAGAAAGATGCTTATAGATGACATTAATGCAATGGACTAGAGAGGGCTTGGAAGGATTGCCTTAGCCTTTGCCTAGAGAGAAATCAGGTTTACTTTGGATTCGATCTCAGAGTTGGGGACAAACATGCCCTTTCAGACAACCTTTCAAAGCAGGGCCACTCACTTGCCCTGGATCAGCCTCCAGGCAGACCATATTGTTTTCACCTTACCTTGGAAAAAGTTACCAGTTGGCGGCTGTCAATAGGGACTCATGATGCATCCTGCAGCGAGCATGATGCAACCAAGGTCAGAGGTAGAGCTAAAAGGGTGCCAGCAAAAGGAGGCAACAATACAAAAAAACAAATGAAATGAGTTAGTCTGAGATAGAGCAGCCAGCTGGGTAGGAGAGATGGGAGAAAGAAAAAAAATAAAAATAAAAAAGACAAAAAATTAGAACAGGTTAAAAAGCACAGTAAAAGCACAGTTAATTGCACATTCTGGCTGAGTCACCCAGGGAATAGGCAGCGCTTTTTCACAACCGTCGTCATCATGTAACACAACCATTGTCTTTTTAATCACAGTTCTATAGAAAGTGTCAACAGATTAAAACAATGCAAATTTACTACCAAAATTTCTACACAGGTAAAAATGCGGCCTCGGCTGTTCCCTTAAAGCCAAGGAGCAAATTTTAAAGGTGCCTATGTTACAATCAGTTATGAACAACTTCAGTGAGTGTCTAGGTCTCACGAACCTAAGCAGTGGTCTGTCTCCTGTTTTGCTTCCACTTACCTCAAAATTACAAAATAGATACTGAAAGAAAGGACCAACAAAATTATATCCAGCTTGTCATAGCAACTCATGGAAGGAATTTCTGTTAATTGACACATTTACAGGAATCACAGAGTAAAAATTATAAATAAATAAATAATTAAAAAAAAAAAAAAACAAAACAAATACTTTTGAAAATGGATTTAGACTATGAGGTCATTTAGGTGATAACCAAAATATAAACTCCAAAATTTCTGAACCTTGGGAAGAGCAGATAAAATTCTGAGATGAGGAATCCATCTGTGGCTTTGATTATATTAATACTTTTTTTTTCTTTTTTTACAAAAGGGAAATCATTTAAGAGCAGTTTTTTGATGGGAAAAATGTTTACATCTCTGTTTAGAGTCTCTGAGTTTTTGTGTGAAAAAGCACAGAACCATGTTGTAAGTTTGTGTTTTCAAGTAAACACCTAGTTATAAAGACAACATTGAAAAGAAACTAATGAAATTCCAAGGTGTTCTAGGATGGCTGTTTTATTCTGATCAGTGGTAGATTGCACTATTGACCAAGTGTCAGACACAGAGCGATACAGTGATTGAATAAAAGTGTATACATAATCGGAGCAGAGAACTTTGCCAGGACTAGCTCTGTTGCTTTTCCTGTAATACCAAGAGAAACCTTTTCTTATTTCCCCTTTCCCTCTCTTTGCCATCCACACCCTCATTCTCCTGTAGAGTGTAAATACATTTCCATTCACCCCCTCCTCTCTTTCTGCTGGTGCCCCCAGATAAAATAATGCCAGGTGCCTTGGCTGGAGACACTGATGAAATATTTGCAGAACAGATATTAATGTGTTATCTGTTCTGTAGGTGTGAGAAGTGATGAGGATGACAGAGAATCCTGCTTTGCAGGCCTTAAGTAATTTGAGCCAAAGATATTTAGATCTGTCTTTGGACACTGCAAATCAGTTATTATGGGAGAGGGAAAGCCCTTGGGAAGCCTACCTTGAAACATATTTCAAATGCCAGGGGACCTGCATGAAAATTGGGTAATGAATGAAATTCTGATTGCAGAAAAATCACTCAGGGACATGCCTGCTGTTACATGCCACTGCTCTCTATGTAAACCCTAAATGCTTAATGATGTAAACTTTTGTACTGCAGGTTTTGTAATGCATTCTCTCCCTCAAACTGCTTTTTTCCTCTTGGACAAGGAGGGTGTCGGGTGGAATGCCAGTTTTGTCCGCTGGAAAAAGATAAATAATTCAGCAGCTGCTGTGATGGTTTAATAGCACACGAGACCAGGTGTGAAGGAAGTAAACTTTCTCACCGGGATGTGAGAGTTACCCTAACAGAAAAGCAACAGTACGTCTGTAGCGAAGCTGTTGCCAAGTCTTAAGTAATATATGTTAACTTCCCAAAAAGGAGAGATGTCTCTGTCATTCCATCTAGGATTCATGACGCAGTTCTTTGTCAGGATTTTGCTTCAGTGGAGGGAACTTCTTTCCTGTCAGAGACAGAAAGACTGAGCTCTACATATCTTTTCTTAATGTTTGGGATTGTCATACTACGATGGATAACATAGCTTAAACCAGAGCTTCAAGATCCATCTGGGTCTTCTGCTCCTTTGTCCTTTTTCGATGATTTTTACAATCTAGATATTGAGGGTTCCTTTACCATTCCTGTCCTGAATGTTTGGGCTTATATGGCTGTACGTCGCCCAGCTCAGCACTGGCCCTACAGAGCTCCCCATCCACACAGAGTTGAGCCGTCTCTGTCAGGCTGCGTGACATTTAATCACCTTTTCAGATTCAGACTGCTCAGAAGACAAAATATGCTCCTAGTTTGCTCTCTTATTCTATTATTTCTTTATTAGAGGGGAGGAGATAGAGAAGTGCAGGGAAAAAAAAGGCAAAATCAGAAATTTCAGCTACTCAGGAGAAATACATGAATAAGAAAAAATTGTAGAAGGAAAAGGGGACATTTTCCCATATTAGTAAAAGGCACAGCACCCAGATGGGGCAGGTACAGCATCACAACTCTTACTGATCACTATTAGGTATTAAATGAATCTGTTTCCTAAACTAAACCATTAACAACTGAAGGTTTGATTAAGAACAATTCAGTGTTTCTTGCTACATTTTTCCATATGAAGGAAAAGACCTTTTATGAGAAGAAACCTATCCTCATTCTGCAGGCACTTCTAGCTTTCATATTCAAATGCATAATGGAAACTTATTTTCCAAATAAAACAATATTTTCTTCTAAGCTTATATCACTGACCAGCCACAGAATTTTTTTTTTTGTTTTGATGAATAATATACTATCTCTGTTTTACAGACTGAAAATCTGAGTATAAAATTGAAGCCATCTGCTTCAGACAATGACAGGAATGTTGGCCAGAGAGCAATACCTGTTGCCCAAATCTGTTGGTAAATTGCTAGTCCACAGCAATTTACACTATATGCCAACGGTTTTATTTTTCAGTATATCTTTTTATCCGCCACCCAAAGTAAAAGACTTGTAATCATTTCAGTGGCACGCTAACCTTGAAAATGCTAGAAATACCTGTGACAAAAACAAAATATTTGATTTCTATAATTCAAGGGATATAAATACAACTGATATGATTAAACCAGACCGAGATTTTAAGAAAGGCTGTTCCATCAAGATAATTCCAGTTCCTACATGCTATATTTCTCATCATTGCTAGAGACACAGGAATGGAAAGAGCAGATTTGTTTATGCCGTCACTGAAAGATGAATTAAGGTGTATCATAAAAAAAACAGATGGGCATTTATCTGAACTTCTAAAAAGATCAGATTCACTGCATTATCACTCACTGTGTGTTCATTTTGTGGATATATGAGCAAGTGAATTCCCATGGCAAGAATTATCACCAAAAAACAAGCTTTAAATACAAATTGAGGCAGTTAAGAAAAGTAAGTATCCAGAGTATTAAGTGCCAGTACTTACAGTTGACAAACAACTATAATCTAACATTAGCGCAACTACAATCAGTGAATCAGAATTTTTCTTCTACATTATTTGTTCCATTTGATTACGTGACAAGTATTCATTTTCATGTGTGTACCAGATCAGCACAGAATTGGCCCCATATTTCAGTGTAACCCTATTTTATTTGATTTTTGTTATTACATATACAAACTGTAGGAGAAAGTTACCATATGTTTTCCCACCCCTAAGTATTTCTAAATACAACATATTTACTTACCCTCTCAGGAAGCCGAATATGGCAGGGACTGTTGAGAAGAAAACAATGGATGGTTACCCTCTGCAAATGTGGCAAAGATTGCAGTGTTGCTACTGTTGGTGTCTCCTAATCTGAATGGATATAAGGGCTTTTGATCTAAACAGCTCTACATCCAGCTGAAATTAATTTTACCAAGCATTTGATTTTGGCTATGGTCATGGACTTTGCCCAGGAACATCCACACAAACAATTTATTTCTTACACTAGTGCTCAGAAATATCTACCAGCGTATGAAAATGGCAAATATAAATCCAATTTCTATTTTGTTATTCTAATTTAATAACTTCTATTTAACTTTCATGAATGTCATCCACTTCCACTGTGATCTCTTAGCAGAAGTCAATTGTGTAACTTAATTGGGGATATGAGTGGTTCCACCAATTTTTTATTCCAAGATAGGGTAATGGGGAAACAAACATTTAAATATATATATAAAAATTATATATACATTTGTACATTATCCCAGAAAACAACAAAGAGCTTTGAGAAATACATTGGGTCCAGAAAAAGGTGGATGACAACATTCAGGTATTTTTTTCTGGCAAGTTTCAGAAGCATTGCACTAAAATTGGGGTTTTTTTAGGAAAAAAAAAAAAAGGCAAGAAAAGGATGTATTTAAGCCTGTGAGCCTTTAATTAGGTGCATAGGGGAAGAGGTTGAATATCAATTTAAACTTTAATGTGGCCCTCTACCAAGGAGTAACCAACCTCTTTGTATGGATGTTCAAGGGCAAGCATCTAATTTCTACGGGTGTCAAGGACAGGCAAAAATCTCAACGTCTCTCTACAATAAGTATTTCCTCCATAGACGTGAGTATCACCAGGTCCAAGGGAGAGACTCCATGTGTCACAGACTGTTTAATGGGCTGATGCCAAGAACCGATTCCACATTATCAGCACTTTGCCATACAACTCCAAGCAAGTCTCTTCACGTTTACATGCCTCAGTTTCCCCATCTTTTAAATAGCTGCAATATTTATTGTATCAGAGCAATAACATGAGGCTGCTGTCACATTGATAAGTGGCTTAGAGAACCCTGGATAGATGCTGACTTGGCATATAAGCATATCTTTACAAATGAAGATGTATTCTACTGTTATGAATATTATGTATTACAGGCTGCTTGCATTATCAATTTAATGTACACGAAGATTCAATCAAAGCTGTTTAAGACCTTGAAAAAGACGCTACTCTGTGTACATTCTGATAGGCTAAGTGTTGATTCAGCCTACACACACGCACAAATAATATCTCGAGTCATTAGGGTCTAGCTTTTTTAAAAAGCAGTTTTCAAACTTTCAAAAATCCTTTCTGTGTGTGATCTGTGAGTTGCCTTCTACATTCGAAGCTGATAAAATGCAGGAATGTTCACATTCATGAGACAATAGCTTTGACTGAATGCTGTAAAATGAAATAGTCTCTTTCAGTTTTTCCTTTCAAAAGGAAAATTGCATAAATAATACATTTGGGCCTTGCAATACAAAACAAGCACAATAGCTACTTTACAGCTTTCATCAAAATGAAGGCCATCTTTTTCATTTATATTATGAAACTGGTAATACAATATCATCATCTCCGATTGGCTGAAATCATCTAGACGGTGAGCTCTCCTTTCCAGATAATGCCACTTGGTCCCTATGTCAATGGAATGTGTAATGGTGGGACGTATAAGACAAATTTTTTGTCATTGGTTAGCAATGAAGCTTTAAAAAAAGTAATAATGGAGATTTATTGAGGAATAAGCAACGCTTCTCGGTGAAAAAGAGTAAGACAAGTGTCTGAAATGTTTCTGTGCTCCTTGTCGATGTTTTGCTTTTATATTTGTGCTCCTTTGCATTCTTAATATGTTCTGTTTCGAAGAGGAAAGAGTATGCAATGATGGAAAGGGTAGCTTAATCTCAGAATGACCCTATGATAAAAGGTATATCTTTAATTTCCTGTTTAACATTAGCTAGATTTCGCTCCACCAGACAGAAAAACCCAAAAACCATTTAGGAGATGTCACAGAAGTGCAGGTGGCACTGCTGGAGGTATGCTGTTGTGCTCCATTCCCACCACCATCCTGAGGGCCATTTTGTCTGCTTCCCACTCTCAGCTGAAGCTCCTTCTTTGACAGCTGTCTTTGTGTTCTCCACTCACTCTGTTTCTTGCCTTTCATCTATTGTCCTCAATCTTGGACTAAAACTGAAACTGAACCAATCATTATGACTAATCATACAAATCTATTCACAGTTGTCCTTAGGGAATTCTCAAGCCCTCATGGCTGCAGGTATTTTGCATTTCCCTAGCTCTTTCCTGTATCATGAGAGAATATGACATCATGTCTGGGTAAAGAATAATATTTTCTTTCATATGATAAATGTTCTACCCTTCATTTTCTCTCTCAATTGTAGTGGCATTCCTTACTTCTCAGATGTATTCACAAATTACACAATCTGAGCTGATTTTTCTCCCCCACAGTGACCTTTCAGAGTAGGATATGCACCCAGAATGGAAACCAAAGCAAAACCATACCAGCTTTTTATCTGCCAGCTGAGACAGACACTTGGTAGAGCCACCTCTTTGACTGCAGAGAATGTGTATACAAGAAGCTAGGACATTGTTACAGACCTGGCAATTGGTACTTTCTAACAAGTTTACTTCCAGTCTAGTTCTGCCCAGAAGGCTGTCCACTGGGAACAGGAGTAAACTAACTGCTAAATGCTTTAACATGCATCAGATATAGAGAACATTTCATCAACCTTTCCCAGACAGTTATCTACTGAAACTAGACATCTAAATGGTATGGAAGTACCAAAATCAGCTCAGAATGGGCAATATTTTGTTCTTGGTATGGACAGTTATCTCAGTCCATCTTGACAGATGTTTGCTAGGTCTTCCTTAGTCAGACTAGTATATGCAGAGTCGCCTTTGTGAATCCCTAATTTTTGTCCAAGGTCTTTGGCTACACCTCATCCAGACCTTGAAGGGATTCACTGTACTAAGAAGGATCATTGGTCTATTCAGAGATGATTCAGGTCTATTCAGCCTGATGTGTTTAGTTAAAAAGAAGACCTATTTGACCTCGGTGACAAAGCAGTTCCTTGAAAATGTTTTCTCCTTCACTGTGCCTCGACTTTTCCCTTTGTAAAATGGAATTTGGCTGCTCTGGGAATGTTTTGAGCATGACTTGCCATTTTTTATCCATGGCATTATGCCACTAGATATTGTTTAACTGAACCCCAGTTGTGTTTGAGATGGGAGACTGTGCTACTAAACTTCCATGGTTAGTGCAAACCCTACTCAGTGCTCTGTTTCTTCTGCACTTAATCACACTCTCATTGATTTACAATTCTATTTTCTGCAAGGACAGACTTCCCTTGTTCTGTTTATTGAATTCAGCAGTACGGGTTCATAATCCTTCTCCTTTCTCATTTTAACATGAGAGAGAGTGGAAGTCTGTACGAAGCTTCTCACTTTCAAGCTGGGAGCTTTCATTTTTATTGCAAAATGCAGTTGGAACAGAAATGCATATCTTAATGTTATAAATTGTATTTTGCCCATCAGATGAACAAACCCAAACTTTCTATGCAGGCACTAAATTCGGGCATTCTAAATCCACATTTGGAAATTGAACATTGACACATATCTTCTGGGCAAAGCTGCAGCTATTAGATGTTATTTGAATGCCAAGGTCAACCATTAAAATTATTCCCTCCTCTACATCATTATAATATTGTACTACAAATGTCATCAGGATTGTGACATGGATTGTAAGACTATAACATTAATTTTCAGCTGGTCTGCAATTATATTTCTTTCACTGTGGAAGTGTTAGCTCTGATTTGATAAAGAATAATGCTGTGTCAGTACCTGGGCAGGAGACTTGCAGAGGAAAGATCCCAGGTACTGAGAATTCACCAGGAGAAACCTTGTCCCTTGAAAAAATCATCCGGGTCCAGATCAAGTACTGACATGTACCTGCTGAGGTATAAAACTAAATCGTTCATGATCAAATAGTCCATGGCCCATTTCACAAAAGGTACTTTCAGGACATTTCTGGCTCTGTAGATATTTCTCCTATATCACACTGGACACAGCATTGCTCACTCTTCTTCTATCAATCCCACATCCTGCTGCTTACCTTGCAGCCATTTCTTGCTTCCTTCTCTCTTGCCTTTGTGCCATAGGGTTTACTGCTGGGTTAGTTAGCTGAAGTGGTCGCTGAGCATTTTCTGGGAATTCAGCTGGGTTAGTTTTTCTTCATCCCAGTTCCGAACGCAATAAAAGAAATGTGCAAGCCTTTTCTACTGAGCTGAAAGTTACCAGAGTGCTTCCCACCGAGTCAGTCCGGCATGCTACTCCAGCCAGCCCTGCCACCCGGTGCAGTGCAGAGGTAGCATGTCCTGGTTCGTTTCACTCTAGCTTTTCCTCTGGGCTCTGCTGTTTGCAGATCCTGTCCTGATGCGGCTGAGGCAGCAGAGACCACAGCACAAACACAGGCATTTCCCAGTGAGCTTTAGTCACTTCTGCTTGTCCAAAAGCTCTTTCAAGGTTCACTCCTGCCAGGAGCTCTACAGTAAACTGCCTGCCAACAGATAGGGAGTTGACTGGGAGTAGTCAATGCCCTTCGGGGAGAAAAAAGAAGAGGTCTTTGAAGACTTGTTTTCAACAGTATCTAAGCACAGGAGGCTTTAATCTTGTTAGATGTGGACTCGTCCATTCTGCCTGTTGTTAAACAAGAATTTTTTTTTTTCCTAACCCTATACCTATGATATAGTAACATGTGATGACTATGTATCTGTCGAGGACAATCAAGAAGAGTCCTTGATTCAAGGAGTAACCTTGATAGGAGGTTCAGTGTGGAGGATGGATACTTCATGCCCAGTGAAAGGAAGTGTTTTTGCAATCTGCTGCACAAGCAGCTGTGTGAGAACCACTTCTTTCTCAAGAAGGAGGAAAAAAAATTGTTTTCTTGTTTACAGAACTCATAGCAATGTTACCACTCCCTGCTTGTGCTAACAGTGAAAAGGGAGACTGCAAGGCAATAGTAAAATACACTTCCTGCTTTTGTACCCTATGAGCTCTTTGGGGAATGGATTACATCCTGCTAGTACTACTTACTTACATCCTACTACTGCTACTACTTACTTACTCACCACCTCCTATTATCCTGCAATGATTAACAGCAGTTAGCAAGCTCTCCTCTAAAAATACCAGATTTGATTGTGTAACAGTTAGGAGATGTGAAGATAAATACCTTAACTACTGCACACTTGTTCTTCCCACACCTCAGCATCATCCTTTCCTAAGGGAGAGGCCAGCGCTTGAGGGGTGTGGGGGAAATATGTGACAAAAGAGAAGGTACACCGAACACTTCATAGTGTTAGCCTATGAAAATCCTGGTGAGTAGGTACTACTAGCATGCCGTCAGCTCACAGAGAAGATAAATTGTGTCTCAGCAGAACAAAACTGAATGCATGTAGAAAAACAATACATACTGAAAAGCACAATAAATTGTATTATGAACCCTACAGCTTTTAAACAAGCCTGTAACATAATAAATCTTTTGTTACTCCTCATATCATAGGTTTTCAACTTTTCTGTTGTTTCATACATTCAAACATACTACCTAAACAGCCCATTTATACTGCAGTGCTTTAGTGTAGAAGTCCCTAACAAGTGAGGCCCAGGCACAACCCAGGTTCAAAGTACAAACCCATAAATTGTGCCAGACCTCTGCTTGTAGGACCATCTCAGAAAAGAGCCATAAAGCACTGGAGGGGCAAGGAGAAAGTAACCCTAACCCTAGGGTTAGGAAAAAGGGAGAGAAGGAGTTGGCAGCAACCCCAGAGAGTGGGCAATGATTCCTGGAGGCACCTGGGTAGTGGTTGGATGGGCAAGAGGTGATGCAACAGCAGATGTTCAGGGAGAAGTCAAAAGGTGAGAAGGATGCAATGGGAGTGAGACTTGACATCAAAAAGTGGAAGCAACTGACCTAGCACAGGACTGTCTTTCAGAAATTTTTTCTCAGTCTCTTTAGTGGATTTATGATTTGCAGCTTTCTTCAGCTTTTTAACTCCAAATATTCAAGCTTCTTGTTTAACAACAGGCAGAACAGACAAGTCCACATCTAACAAGATTAAAGTCTCTTGTCCTTAGACACTGCTGAAAGCAAGTCTTCAAATCTACAAAGCAAGTCTACAAAATCTGTTGCTTCTATTAAGTGTGTTAAGTATGGAAGGCATTATGCTTTCCCCTTAAGCTCAAGTCATTCATTTATTCAGCTTAGACACTGCTCTCTCCAATTGGTAAAGAAATTTAACTACTTTATATAGATTGCCTCATGAATACCCTCAATTGTTTATCTCTCTGCTCCCCGTCTTAGTCCACCTGGTAGACCTGGGTGGCCAACTTGTTATTACGGAAGACTTCCCACCTAAGTACAGCTCCATCCACTTCTACTGCAAAAGGTGCAGATACCAAAGCCCTAATGGCAACAGGTACATCTCAGAGCCCAGAGGTGGAGAGGGAGTGCATCCCATCCTTCCAAAACCATCACCTTCTGCCAGCTAACACAAAGGTGGCTTTAATCTACCCCACTGTCCCTGTGCTTTAATTTACTCAGCTCCTCAAAGATGACACAGGGTAACCCTCTTGACAAATGCAGACATTGCATACATTGCTTCACAAAAAGCTATTGGGGGTGTCCAGTAAGTGCCCATACCTATTTCTGAAAATCTGTGGGTCCTTCAAGCTAAGACATTTGATCTCATAGCCTCTCTGAATTGAGAGATGCACAGAATATTCTGATTGAATTTTGTACCTCCTCTTCTCTGCTTTAACTTCCTATAAAGTAAGCAGCTTTTGATTATAAACCCATTTTTAGCTTATGTATTTTCTATCATGTATTTTTATACCTAAAATACACATAAATTATATTAGAATTGCACACGCTGGACAGAGAGATCATTATTACTGATACTGAAGTTCACATCACATAAATCTGTGTGCACAGGCAATCTCTAGAGCCAGTGCCCAGAGACCGGTTCAGAGCAGGAGTGCAAACCTGGTGCTCACACTTTGGTGGATCCTCCAGGGCTCCTTGACTCTGGAAGGTGTCCACGGAGAACAGTCATTCAGAAAATTCAGAACAGCAAAAGCATCCACTGGCAATAAATTAGTTGTTGAAACTCTGATATTAAACGTCATCCACATCATTTCACAAGCCAACAGTAACCCATGGACTACCTAGAACAGTTCCACCTACGTTGCCGTAGCTTCACCTTCACCCCTATTTTCTTCTAAATGTGTAGGTCAGACAACAAAGATGAAAGGCAGATAAAGACACAAGTAAATAGTTGCTATTGTGAGCTATCTGAAACTGAATTGGGGTAAATTTCTTGAAGACTCCATATGTGGTTAGTGCATGAAGCTTAGAACAATAGCATGAAACTTTTTTATTTTTGGCCTCTCATAGTCTTCCAGACTCTTTAGAGATGTCCATCACCATGACAAAGGTAAAAACCTCTCCCATTCAAGCAAATGCCCACACTGAACATGTGCCATCATAACACGTCAAGCAGAAGGGCATGAAAAAAGTGGGGAAGTGCCCATAAATCTGAGATTTTTGAAAAAAAGATAGGAGACAGTTACTACTGGAAGGGGACATCATATCTTTCTGTTCCCCCAGTTATCTCATTTTTAAATAAGAAGGAACATTACTCCACTTATTCCAGGCTAATTCTGAAAATACATAGATATTCTCTGTTTACCTTCCTGCCTTTGCTGTGGGTGGCTGAAAATGGTTCACTGACACTTTCAAGTGAAACTCTGTAACCATTTGGCTTTAATGCTTTTACATAAAACCCGCCTCATTTTCTGTGTGGAGCTCAATACATCAGCCATCTCCAGCCACAGCTCGCAGAAAAGATTGGAGAGCAGCTTGTACATCAAAAGTCAAGTATGAAAAAAATTAACAAGCAAGAAATTAAATCATTAAAACTCATCAGTATTTTGCCCAAAATATTTCATCATAATACTTCACTCTATCTTGCAGCTCTAGCAGCAAAGCACGTTGCACAGGATGATAAATTACATTATCTTCATTTTACAGATGGGAAACTGAGGCATAGGAAAGCAAATAGACTTTCTCAATGAATTGATAATATAAAACTTATTTTCTGACTCTCAGTCTAGCAGTCTATTCAATAGCCTATCCTGTCTTTAATTCCTATCTGAAAAGGGTGAAAGAAATAAATGTGCTGTTATGTTAGCTTTTGCAAATCCATTTTCCCTTAGCACCAAGACAAAAAAAGCAAGAGTCAAATGCTTAAAATAGCTAAAAATATTAAAGCACGCAAGAAGACTATTTAGTTGTGTTTACAGCTGACAGGAGACTCTGGCATCCTATTTTTATTTTATATTTTTTATAGCTAAAGATTTCATTGTAGTACCTGGAAATCATGGTAGTTTGCCGACAAGCTTGCAGCTTCAAGTACTCATTTCCAAGCGAACTGTATTTGAAAACAATGTTTGGCACTGAAAATAAGCAGAGATATAAGAAAAATATTAAAATCGCTATGGGAGTGACAGGAAAAAATGGAGTGAGACAGATTCCTCCAGCCTGATCCTTTATGATTCTTTTCTAGTTATTGAGTATATAAATTTCAATCCCCTAGTACAGCTGAGGGGGGAGAAAAATACATGATTATCATATCACTCAAAGCTGCACAACTTTAAAATCAGCTCCAATATAAATTCACTCTCTATAAAATGACTTTTAATATTCTTTTCCTTAACATAAGTATTAAATTTTGTATGATTAAAAATTTATTTACTCTCTCTTCTTTAATTTAGATTTTTATTTGCTATTATTGCCATTCCCATCTGATCTCAACAAAATCTCTCTGTACGTTATGGCAAGAGTGTACCACTAGCTGTGACACATCGTTGGGCTTTGAAAGCTAAGCCTTAAAGCAAATTAAAAGTGACCACTCCAACCTGGTGGCTCAGACAAGTGCATTATACTGCTGTTTCACAAAGGGGGAAAGGGGAAAATGCAAGGGAGGTAGGAATCCTTTTCTTGGGTTAGGTAACGTGTCAAGGTATGTGTCAAGGAGCTATATGTCTACAGCAAGATCCTGTTATCTACATTGTGACCCATCAGAATTTTGTCATATTAATTCACCTGTCTTAGATGATTTGCTACTTATTTGAGAAGCTGTGGGTATAACCCTGTTCTTTAATAACTCACCAGGTCTGGATGTGTCCCAAGAAAAATAAATAACATAAAATAAAATAGAGTGAACTTCTCCCAAAATTATGTTCACTCAGAACATCACATCTGAATACTCTTCTCTCCAAGATAAAGTAGCTCAGACTGTGTCTATATCAATTAAAAAAAAAAAAAAAAAAAAAAAAGAAAAACCAACAACCTAAAAACTGATATGACTTATAATAAAATACGGGAGAGTTAAGTGTTGGCGGGAACACGGCCATAACCACCAGTGAGCATAGCACTATCCTTTAAAATCCATGTTAGTTCCTTTGTGAAATGACTTGGGTTTTGTCAATACTTGCGTTTTTCCCCTTGTTCACCTCTGTAAAAATATATTTAATTTTTTGACTTTCATATATTTATAGAAGTGTAAGTACACAGAAAAGTGGGAGGTTGAGTTTTTTCATCCAGTATCATACACCTATACTAAACGCTGTAAATTCTTGCGATTGAGAAACATAAGGAAGCCAAGCACCACGATTTTGGCGCAGTACAGACACATATATATTAAGCCATACAGTAATGCCTGCCTTCTCAGCAAGCTGATGCCAAAGCTGAATCTTAGAAAAACAAGTGGAAGTGACTCCCCCGCACTGCCTCCATCCCATTTCATCAGGACACGTTGCATGCTCTCAACTCCATAACACATTTCTGGATTTTTGAAGTTAACCGCCCAAAAGGTCACTGACAGCAGATATGATTGGAACAGTGTGGCAAAATGGGAACGTTTTGCTGACAATCCATTTTCACAGCAAAGAGCTGATGGAAGCCATCAGCTTATCTTGGCAAAGGCCCATCACTTGAAAAACTGTTTTCCTGATGGCCTTTTTCACCTTCCCAGTCCCTCTGCACCTTTGGCTGTTTGACACCACAGCTCTAGGGCAAAATGGGCCATACATCCTCATGACCCAAAGAAAACCATATGAATAACTGTATTTTACAGTGTGCCATCAGTCCCCAAAAATGAAGAAATAATGGTCTTTGAAATCCACTTGAACTGAAACATTTAACTTGAACATTTTGTACATGTTTTTCAGTGAAATATAAGGGAACATAAGAAGTGATTCGTTGTTTTAATCTAAGAGTTTTTATTCAAAAGGTATCTATATAAAATATTTTCAATTTTGTGAACTTCCTGCCCTCCATGCCCTACATACATTCACAGTGGCACATTATAACACCTATTGCAAAGTATACAGGTTTCATAAAAATGTAAGAAAGGCCATATCAGGTCATATCCATCTGGTCCAGTATCCCATGTCCACCAGTAGTCTGTCAAGCAGAGGAAACTGTGATATCTCCTAGATGTAGTGTCCCAGCCCCCACTCTCCACATGCATGGTGACTCCACAATTCGTAGATGGTGTGGACTTTCTTTCCATGAATCGGTCCAATTGATTTTTGAATGCATGTAAGCTTTTGCTGTCTGCCATATACCGCAGTAATTTTGATCAACCTTTTTCACCTGTGAAAGTTTTGGCTGTAAAACTTCACCCAGATGCCTGTTCCAGAGTCCATCAGTCTAACCTGGATGGACCAGCATGGCTGGCTGACATATTGCTGGCCTTCTGCTCCCTTTCAAATCTTACCATGAAAGATTTAAACATACGCAATAGAAAAGTCAAATTTTAAAATACTAGAGTCCTCCTCTAAATGGAATAGCTTTTCCTGCACACCAAGAAAAGGGTTCACATTAAAAAGAGCCAACAATGCCTCTGCTAGAACAGCAGCTCACTCAAGTCCCAATAAAACCATCAAGAAAAGCCCAATTTGAAGTCAATGTCCACATTTTCACCTTAATATAAGCAGATTTTGGCTTATCATCTCTATGTACAAGTAATATCAGATTTGTCATGGAGTCTTTATAGAAGATATATTTTAAGCCCTCTAAATTGCATGAAAAACCCAAGGATTATTTTTAAGAGCTATGCTCTTTTTCTTTCACTGATCACTGTTAAAGCAAATCACAAAGACTGAACCATTCTTGCCAGCTTTATTGTTTGCATATATTTTAAATAAAACTTTTATTCTATTTCAAAACACTTTGATGTTACTTTTCATGCATCTTTTTTCCACTATAAGTGTTATAAGAAATTATTTTGACAAACACTTGCACGAATGGGCAATATAAATGTTGCTTTACTATGTCAGGGATGCTCCTGAACAAGGGGAAAAAGACCAGTTCCCCTCCAGTACTTGAAATGTGGTTAAAACATTTAAGTAAAAATAAATTAGTAACAGTCCAAGTGTTTAATAGTCCAAGTGTTTCTGTGCATCTAATCCAATAGAAAATACTTTTCTTTCATGGTAGTTAGTTTTTTAGACTAATAAAATGCATGGGCCCTTTTGAGGCAAATAGGTACAATTTTAGGTATCACACAGCTAGATAACAATCCCCTTCCGTTGTTCAAAAGTACTTAGGTTATTCAGGTTATACTGTATGCTCCTGATATTCAACAAATAATACATGATCTAGTCTAACCTCCCTTCAGTGTAAGCAGTTTCACTATTGCTTTTGTGCAGTGGCCACACTCTACCTGTAGCATTAAACAGAAGGCAACACCTGGCTGGCTAGAAATTGCTTTAGTTCCTAGCACAATTCTGTAGCATGGCAATGAAATGACAACTTTCCCCACTGGCCAGTGAAATACTTCTAGGTTCATACCAGCAACAGCAACGATTGCGCTAGCTTCATCCACAACTACCGTTCGCAGATACAGCACTACAGTGTATACCACTAATACAAATGCAAATGTGTCTCAAGAGACCCGGCTCCTATCTTCATCTCTGCCACTGAGCTGTGCCATGAGCTTGGACAAATCACTTCATCACCAAGCTTCTCGTCTCCCTCTTGTAAAAGCACGGTTACATGGGGTGTCTGGAACAGTGGTCAAATGTCATAAATTACATTGCAATGATACAAGAAATAATATTACAACGACGGTGTTTTCGCTAGCTTGAAACTGAGGGGGAATTCAAGCCTAAGCAAACAGTGTAATAAGGGGCCTGTAGGAAAGAAACAGTGCCATTGTGTGGAAACATTGTATGAATGTGGTTAGCCTAAAATGCTCTTGGAGAGGGCTAAGAGCAAGCCAAGTTCTCTAGGAAGCAACCATATATTGAGCTAATGGATTTGAGATCAGAAGCAGCACAAGTTGGCTATGCTGGATGGGACATATAAATGGAAGAGATTAAGAGAGAAAGGACAAAACTACTGTGAAATTTCTGCATCCCCTACACACACAGAGAAATGGTGGATGCAGTCAGCTGCTGGATGACAGAGTCATCACCAGCAGCCAAAAGACAAGGCATTGTACATGTCACAACATGTACATGTCAAAGACACGTAAGTGAACATTTTATCTCCAATTACAGTATCTGTAACTCCTCTTGTTTGCAGAAATGTTTTGTTTTCTTGTCCTTTATCATATGTTTTAACTGAACGATTGCATAATATGGCTTGCACCTCATTCTCCAAATCTGCTCTGGTCTTCCATCTTGTTTGCTGTGTTTCCATCACATTACTTTTAAACACAAAGCCAGAGAATCACCCTTAGTTACAGTAAGAGACAAAATAAAGGGAAGAGCAGGAAACCCAGTTTAAATTATTTTGCTAAAAGTAGGTGCAGAGCATCCCTGCTCCCAACCCACACGCTCACCAGCACTGACCAGTATTTAATTGCAGAAGGACTTCTCTGCTGGTCTGGAAGCTCCACCACAGCTGAGAGCTCTTCAGGTTGATGCCCAGTGGAGCTGCAACTTTTCTTAATGTTTACTCTCCCCCTTTAAAGACAATTATCAGCACTGCCCCCATACATGCACAAATTTCCCTTGCATAAGGTCCCTGGTGCGACCCTCCCACCGCACACTGCACACCACTTCTTGCACTTCAGTGACACAGGTGCAGTGTCTGACAGCATGGACCACCCTTGCCTGGCCATCTTCTCCGAGCTCATGGGGAGACCCAGGCTGCTGAGGAGCAGCAAAGGGCAGGAGTCACCCTGCAGTGCAGCTTTCAGTGGGAGCATCCGTCTCCAGCTTTCAGGCACAAATGAGGCTCTTCTGAAGTACATGTAAATGGAGGCACTTATACTCGACAAATTAAAAAATTACAATATAATAGCAAAAAAGGTTGAGTTGAGGAGTTTAAAAAAGAAGTACAGTATGATATTAAATATTGCATTCTCTTACCAGTGTAGGGTATGATGACAGATAGGAGATGAATTTTTAAAGTTCAGTCTATCTATCTACCTATAGCAACTATCTCAGCATTTACACCATGGTCATCACTGTTTTATCTAAGGAGCTATCAGAGCAGTTGTGAACTTGTGAGTTAAAAGAAAAGACCTCCTTTTATCTCAAAGGTCATGCGGATGCTATAAAAATACAGATATGCAGTTCTATAAAATCTCCAGGTTAAAAAGTACATCTATTAAAACAAAACACGTGTGCAGATTCATGTTTCCTGCGATATAGGCTTGCTCCAACCTTACTGCAGGGACGCAGCTGAACTGTGCTTGAGAATATTGGTCCCGTTAGTTGTAAGGAAGCAGCGAAAGCTAAGGATGTGTGAGGTGACATTCAGGACACACCTTTATTAATTTTGGTAACTACTTGTCGTGCTGCTGTGCTGGTTCAGCTTAAGATATGCAAATAACCAAGAACAGCTTATCAGGGAAAGGTGATCCATCCCTTGTTCTTAATGGGACACCCAGACAGAGAAAAGCAGGTGGCAGCAGTTCTCCACCCCGCGACAAGCAACCCCAGGCTCTCCTTAACCTCACCCATGCTCTCGTTCCAGCAACAGACTGTTGCATGTGACACGGGCCAGCCTTGCAAAATTTCTGTTTGGAAATGCAGTCAAACTCTCACTGTTAAAAAATGGAAAGGATGCTCATATCTTCTCCCTTGTTTCATGATGCTGGTCAAATGCAGAAGGGAAAAGCAAGGGAAAGGCAAGAGAGGATTTTTTTAATGTAAATATTACCCTCATCTTTTACAATCTTTAGCAAACAGGCTGGAGATTCAATAACCCAATTAGGTAAATGGGAATTTTTACTCAATTTATGGTTGTATAATCAGGCATAGGGGGGAAGAAAGTGGCAATTCAAATGGGGAAGATATCAAGCAGATTCTGTTCCCTCTGTTAAAAGGCTCCCAACTGCCTAACAGAGACATTCTGAAAAACCTTAATTTAATCTGCCCCAATTATTAAAAAATATCTCTATTTATTTGAAACCAATACTTTATGAACAGAAATGAGCCCAATTTTCAGAAACGCTAAGCCCTCATACTCCCACTGATTTCATCTGGAGCTGCGGATGTTCTTCTTTTCTGAAAAATCAAGCCTTAGAAGTTCATGGTATGGGAAAATAAAATGTTCACAAAAAAAAGGGAGAAGCGCTTGTGTTATGACATTAAATTCTAGGTCTAATGTTGTGCTGGGAATAGTTATTTACACTGCTGGTAAATTTCATATCGGAAATCCTAGTCCACTGAGAATACTCTCCCCAACACTCCCTTCAAAAAAAAAACCCTAAAACACTGTAAACTTAAAATTCCTATGCTTTTTTCCTATGTATGGAGTTTCATTAATTGTATTCATAAATGCCTACATACATGTAGATGTACAGGTGTATGCATAGAAATCTATGGCTATATTTCATGTATGAAGTGGAACTTTATGTGCAGACATAAACCTTATACTATTGAGACATTCACGTTTATCCAAGTCCAGTTCTTGTTGGTACCAAAAGCAAAATCTCAGACCACTTATTTGGCTATCTAACTATGGATTTAGGTTCCCTACTTCTCATACCCAGGCTCTGTTTCCCGGATCAGGTAGCTGAGTCACAGAACCAATTAATTCTCAATGATCAAGAAAGCAATATAAACTCCTAGCAATATCACAAGATAATGAATTAATTTTGCTATAGGTTAAATATACATGATAGATTACAGTGACATACCCAACTACTGGGTTATGCAATAATACTTTTGGCAGCTGGGCAACTTTTAAAAATCCTTCTAGTTAATTAATTCAAAGTTACAGGGACTTAGATTTCTAAGTAATTAAACCACTTCTGAAATGTTTCCTAGCTAAACTTGTCAAAATGCATGCCATTATAAACTTCAGCCAGTTTAAATCCTGAGGTATCTTTCTGATGTTTAAACAGCTGACTGTTTCACTGCTACCATTTTAATTAAACTGTACACTCTGAAAATAACATTGTGACAAAACATGCTAATTGCTAATGTTTGAGTTACCTCCCGAGACTGGCCATATGTTAGGAACCACCGTTTAGCAATGACTTGATTGCATGCTGTACTTGACAGGGGCATTATGGAAACGTAAAAGCCAAGTGTTCGCTACTACTGAAATGGCACTAATTCTGGACTGTTCAATACATTTAAAAATATGGATTCCATTTTCAAAAGCAGTCTAACTCCATTCCCATTGAAATCAGTGACAATAGGTCAACACTTGATGCTTTTGAAAAATCTCACTTTGATGATCACAAAGGATTCACTTTCTAATGAGAATTTCCCCTCTGATCCCTCATACAACTTGGATCACTAAGTCCATGATCGCACTAGTACTCTCACACTCTTATGGGGCTCCAGTCTTTAAATAAGCGCAGGACGAGACCCTAACAAACTTCCATTATTAAGTTTCTGAAATCTATTGATTTATTTGGAGGAGCATGTTAATAGACTCCTTCGCTTCTGATGTTTAGTTACTCCACAATTCTACATTGTGCAATCATTACAATTACAGCATATACAATGATTATATCTAAAGTTCCAAATATGCAGTTTCCAGTAGCATAAAATAAATGCAAAGGCCATTTCATGCATTTTCTGAGGCCCGTAAAGTAACTGTAGCTGTTTAATATAGTAAAACCCCGAGTATCTAAAGCACCCTGGTAATCAGTTAGCACTCTCATAGGAATACCTTGGAGCATCTTGTTTTACTTTAGATACCTGTATTGCATAGCAAGATCTCCAATAAAACAAGAGACCATGCAAGAGGTCTACTAATGTCATAAGAGAGAGCTTATTGTCAATGAAACAACCTGGTTGCTTTAATGAAACCAGACTGCTCGTAACACAGTGTGAACCTACAGATGATGTTTTTAATGTAGGTTGGGTTTTTTTAAAGGTTACTGTACTTCTGAATCAGCAGAATAATGTTTGATCTTTAGCTATATCCAGTTTTGCTCCACCTTTTGAAAAGGCCATCCTCTACCGAGTCTCCTAAATACCCTCTCAAGGTATGTTTCCCAAAGTCTAAGCGCTGCAGAAGTTTCAAAATTTACTCTTTAAATGGAATTACATGCAGAATAATTAGGCACACAGAAGAATAATTATTTGTAGAAGCAAGCCAAAAGGCCTACTCCTCACCAGCATTATTGCATCTATTCTTAGTGCTATTGTAACACTGAAAATAAGGACAGGACTGAATAAGGGGAAGAAAAGATTTGGGGGTACAAAGAAAGGAAAACAGTAGAGAAAAAGGAGAAGGAAAAGTGAAGGGATTGTATGTTATTCATTAAGAGATTAAAAGGAAAAGCCAGCAGTTGCTAGCATTCAACCCTAATATTATATTTTACCAGAGAGAGAACTAGAAGACATTAATTCATGTGTACTTTCTGATTTGTAAGTGTCATGCTAAGGGCAGAAGATGAACAAGTAAAGGATAAATCTATTTGGAAACTTTTGTTTGAACTTCCTTAGCATGTCTTTGACAGCAAAGCCAGTCCTTATAAACTCTTTCTACAAGGACTTTAACAAGACATTTTAAGGATAAATGCTCACAAAATATTAGCACAGAGAAAAATCAGAATTTTTAATCATGAATATTTTGACTGAAAACTTAATTCTAAAGGTTACAATCATCTGTCCAACAAAAATTCACTCCTATGCGGCAACCAAATAGAAATAACTTGAAACCGAACTCACAGTCATCAGTTCACAGGTTATTCATATGCTGAAACAGAGATGTACAAAAGCTATGTGAAGCTATGAATACATTTGGAGTATGTACAAATAATCAGAAGAAAAGGTTAAATTTAAATAATTTCTTCACTGCAGCAAAAACAGCCCTGACTCTCAATAATATCCTTCTGGAAAAGACTTTTGGATGAAGTTCTAATTTCATCTTGCATATATATTTTGATTTAGTTTTTAATAATCTCAGCTAGTGTCTTAGTTAGTGTGTTTAACATCACAACTTAACTGCATTTTTGTATTTCACCTGAAATAAATACGTCCTTTTCTCTTTAATCCTTCCTGTTCATTGAGGTGTTCCATTTTTCCATTCTCAAAAAAAAGGCAGGAGGAAGCATTTTTGTACTTTCTACTCTGTCTCATTTTTTATCAATACCATTTAAGCTTTCAGTTTCACAGGTGGTCTGGGCAGCCAAACTCCTGACGAGCAGCTTAAGAGATCACATCCTAAATTACAATCATTGTTAGAGAATTTAGAGAACTGACCATCGTGACGGCAAGTGTTTTCAGCAAGCAGTCTAAGCTTGTTAGACTGTTTTTCCAGACTCAAAGCTTTATTGAAATTTTTTATAAAGTTTTGACTTGTCAGCGTCAGGTTTTTTTCCACTCAATATCCAATACAGATGACCTTTCACCCTAGATTTTTTTGGTTTATTCCAGTAAAGGCAAGCTCTCCCTCCGAGTAATCTCCTCTCTAAAGAAATGTAGCCACCCGAGCAGTTCACGAATCCAACAGTTCTGTTTTCCAGACTCCTCCTCTCCTGTCTGAGTTAGGATCTGAGCCAGTTTCCTTCCCGTGGGTGTCTCACCACCAACGCAGACACAACATCTCCCTTTGCAATCAATCACTGTGAACACGATCACGGTCCTGTTAGTCTGGTCAAGAACTTGGTTGTCAGCTTCAACTTAGAGCTCTAGATCCTCATGTTTAAACTCCTTCCAAGTCCTGAGATCCACTTTTCTACACATTCATGCCAATTACTTCACAGTTACGGCAACCGCCTTTCCTCTGGCTTTGACCTTATGCAACCTTGTTCCCCTTATATCCATGCAAAACACTGCTCTGAAGTCCATTACCTGAAGTCCACTGTTTTAGGATGGGCCCATGTAATTTCTCTCACTGTGCTCTCTGGTTCCTCCTTTCGTCTGCATCAGACATGAGATATTTGTTTTCCCCTACCCTGTGATTTCTCTTTCACCATCAGGTCACGACGTCATTCTTCGCAAGCCACTTGTCACATTTCCAGACTGCCTGTGTATGTTTTCTTTCATAGCACACCATAGGTTTTGAAAGAGTTCTCTGCAAACACCCACAAAGCCATGCCAATTACCTTCCTTCTTTTAAACTCTTCCCAAGGCACCCAAAAAACCAAATGCTTCAACATTAAGCTACCACGTGCAGAGGTGTTTTCCCTTTGGTTTTCCCTTTGTCACCCCTTTGCCCGCCTCCGCGGCTGCTCTGGGTTTGTGCAGTGCTCAGCACAGGGCAGTTCGGTTCTGTGACCACAGCTCCCACGGGCTGCAGGGATACTGAAAAAAATTATCAACAAATATAAAGTCTATATGAAAGATAAGGCAAGGGAGCAAGCCATGCTGAGTCGCCTTCCTCATACTGCTACAAGACTTGACATTAAGGCAAAAAGGAAAAATGCTAACTTATGCTGTCACGCAAACACCAGAAATGCAAGAAAGAAGAGTAACCAATCAACCTCTGCCCTATATCCCTCAAAGTCCTGCATATACCAGTCTTTTCCTGCTTTCCTCTATGTTCTGTAAGTAGCTGGGACTTGAGATGATAATTCGTGTTCATCTTTTCGAGCCTTGCAGATATCTCATCACCACAGCGTTACTCCAAGTAATAAAACACAGACATTAATTCAGTGTGTTACTACCTCCCCCAGTCACTCCAGAGGCAGAAAGCAAAACTGCAAAAGTCCTGCAGCGTATATAATTTACAAGATGTTCTTAAATTAAAAAAATAAAAAGCCCATGTTAATAACAAGTGCAAGATCTGATGTCTGAGAAATATATTTAAGTCTGCTTCAAAATGTTGGCATTTTCAAGACAAGACCATTTAAAGGGCATAACCTAATGAATCATTAGCACCAAAGCCCATCTAAATTAAAACTATAATAAGATGCTTTTAGAATCATCACCCCCTACTTTTTTTCTCTCCACCCTTGTTATTTCACTTTCAGAGAATATCCAGAAGTCCATTTACTTAAACGTGCTCTTAAAAATGGCTCATTCTGATAGATTTGATGGAGTCCCTTTCTCTTCTGTCACAGGAAAAAAATGGGACCTGGTGTTTTTAAAAAAGAAAATGTGTCAGATCAGGTTCCTATTCTCAATGGAAGGGGAAAGACATTTCTCTCATTAGCAGGATCTGCCCTAATTTTAGATTAAGTTTTACATGATATGCATGAATTCATATATTTACATTCCTTCTATAGGTGTCTACTTAATGTAACGGCGTATTTGTTCACACATTAATATTTTTCGTGGGTTTTTATGAGAATTAAGTAATCCAAAATAGGATGTCCTCAGGATTATATCCAGGTTCTATAATAACCAGAGACATTTAGGAAATGGCCCAGGGGAAAAAAACCAAACCAAACCAAACCAAACCAAAACCAAAACCAAAAAAACCCACAAATATAAATAAACCTCTACTAACTGAAACTCAAATATTTGAGCTCTGCACAATATGGCTCCTCTCAGCTCTGGCCCAGCCTGCTTGTAAGGGCACAGCAAAAGCCACAATTCCCAAATTCTCAGGGAATCACAGCGAAGAAGACTTGATCACATTTCCAATAGCAAGTTTTGATCTGAACGAGCTGAAAAGGAAGAGGCAACATTTTAGACACTGAAGCCTTTCCTGAACTTTGTGCCCAACCCATCTATAGCAACTGACAAAGGATACAAGCCGCTCCCCAATGTCACATAATATAATTTAGTACGATGGAACTGCAGAGGAATCTTTTCTGAATAAGCTTACACTGTAAATTCATTATTTTTGGACTGTCATATTCTCTTCCTTCCTCCACCAACACCACCCAAAAAAAAGCAGTATCTCTTCAAACTGCTTCCTAAAACACAAGTATTTCACCCTGAAGGACAGAGCCTAAGAGAACCATTCTTGGGAAGTTTACTCGTAAAATCTTGCCAGCTTACCTGAATAAATTTCCTTATGTGATTCTCTGCAAATTAGTTCTCTCTGATTTAACTGCCCTGTGCCTATTTTTTTGAACATGGACAATTTGTGGGACTTTTTACATTTGAGTCGCAGATGTCTGCAAAGGTGAAATAAAGCTAATCCAGGAACAGAATAAGTAGAATCAAAAAAGAAGCCCTAAATGTTTGAGGTCACATATCAAATATAGATATAATTTAAAAATACATTAAATTTCTATAATGGTTGAACTGACAAAGCAGCAATCAGTATTTCTCACCCTGTTACCAGTGCTTAAGGATGCCGACATTTGAGGTTTGGGTTCAGCCTATATTAGAGGTAGGGTGAGAAAATTGCAAAAAAAAGCCCAATTTAGGAGTTCTACTTCCTAAGTCATTTAGTTGCTTCCAGAAAGCCCACCCACATACACAAACACAAAAATGAGCACCTATAGCCTGGATGTTACGTACACCCACTTCACCAGACTGCTGTTAGTCATTTCCAGCAATATCTCTGTTGCACAAGTCAGCATATGAGCCCGAATATTAACTTTTATTCTGTTTTTATCTTTATACACATTAATGACAACTGAAAGATGAAAGAAGTCCAAGCTAAATACAAATCCTAATTAAAGGAAAATATTTTCGTATTTGTTTTGATTTAAATGGTTTAAGTGGGATGAGCAGAAGCGTATGGAGGAAGGGGAAGAGACAATAAGACTTACTCATGAAAGATGTATCATTGATTCATTAAACCAAACAGAGCGATGAATTATGATTGGTAGGGAACAGCCTCACGTTGGCAAAAAGAGGCGGATGGACAGCATCATATTCTTCATATATTCTGTTAATTTGTACATTTTCCTCTTTTAAAAAAAGTGTTAGAATTAACTGTGATCACTTTATGATCAATTGCCACTAAGCAGCCACTAAATCAGTATTTCACAAGTCTGAAATTTCTGGAGAATGTGGCATTCCATGGGGCGTGCCAAATCCATCACCCAGGATATGAGCATTCATCTTTCCAGCTTCCCTGCCAAGGGACGGGTCTCTTAGAGCTACGAGGCTGCTGTGCCAAGGAGTAGCCCTCAAAATTTGGAAGGGTTGATCAGAACTAAGCCAAAATCACAAATCATTTCATTTTTCTGAAAAGGTAAGAGAATTTTATAAAACTGACCTGGCAAGTGAGATCATGAACCTAAGAAGAGCCCAATTAAATTCGACAGATTCTCTCTGATGTGCCAGCAAAGGGAAAGAAGCACTTAAAGGAAAACTGAATCATAAAATAAAAGATAATCTGTTCACTACACACAATTACAAGGAAGAGTAAATCATTACAAAAAAGACTTAAATATATAATCTATTTCATTCATTTTTTCCCAAGTATAAACAAAATGTCTTTATCCCAAAGTTTTGAGGGCTTATAACTAATTAAAAATATTCATAACAAACAAAATTACTTGCTCAGTCCAAATAACTCCCTGCCCACATAAATCAAATCAACCCAGAATCACAAAAAAAATTCCCAGCTTGCCTCATGCTCTTCAACCCTCAGCAAAAGCTCAGCAAAAAATAGCTCTGCAGCATGTTCTGAAAGTTAAATTTGGGCTATTTTGGACCTCAGGGAGAATAAATTCTGAAATCAAAGAATCTTCATGGAAACCCCCTATCACCATTTCCTTTCTATTAAGAGAAAAGCTCGATCATTTATGCATCTCTGCAGATGATATCTATGGTAATACACAGATACCTAAAAAATAGCCTGTTAAAAGGACCGGCTGAAATAGTTTTTAATAACTTTCACCCAGTTTTGAACAGCAAGCATCTTGCAAAGAGCAGACGTGTGTTATAACATCCTACAGACAGATAGTCACAGTCTGCACTAGAATCAGTGTTTGAATCATGTTAAGGTGTAGGTCATACACATTTGGCATACATCTAAGTCTCAAAGTGGAAAAGGTGCAGATGCCTACAGTAGGTCTTAGACATCTGCCGCCTTTTAAGCTAAGGAAGACCGAAGAAAACCTTTTGGTTAGAGATGGGCACCAGGTCAGGTTTTTTCCGTGTTCCTAGGATCCAAGAAAAACGGTACAATGTTCAAATCCATGTCCTGTGAGAAGCGTATTCCAAGGATCTCTCAAAGGCATTTCGTGAGGTCCAGACTACAAGGAGCACAACTTGGACTCCCTGATGCTGGGTGGTTTCTCAACACACCTTCTGTTTCTTTCTCCCAGCCTTACTCTCATCACTGTCACTCTTGTCTCAGCTGAATCTTCACTGTTTTGCTGCCTTCCACACACTTGTCTCAAACACTCGCTAAGATCACATGAAATAGGGAGAAACAGCTGGGTGTCGCTGGAGCTTGTGCCACTTGTGCTAATTGATTTGGGTATGACGCTGAATAAAAGTGGGTGCAAAGCCCAGATTACTATCTCACAGGTCAATCTACCTCAGGTTCAACAAATTAACATGGCTGCACATATTTCACATCTAGGTGTGGCATAGTTGACGAATGCAAAATCCACCTTTCGCAGTCAGAACATAATCTAAGGTTGCCTAGCAAAGTCTAGACAATTGAAAATGTATCAGCTTTCATAAACTTCTGGAAATAATCCAATTTTGTTAATAACCTACAGTCACAAAACTGGTATCAGACTGCCAAGATGCCAAACATCAAAGTCTAAGAAAGGTGGACGTTTCCTAGTGTTTTCAACTCTTTGCTCTCATACATTTTAGTGATGAAAGGCATTAATTGTTTCTCTAATCATCATCCAACAACCTGCAATAAACAAAATAACTAGCCTCACTTTCAGAGCACCATTCACATCGAGGAAAGTAAAAAAAAAAAAGGAAAACTGCTTAATATATACTTGCAGTGCACCAGCGAAGAGTCAAAGCCATAAAATTAGACTTTAAACTTTGCCAAGGACAGAGGGAGCTCACAGCCACCGTTCAAAATGAGAAATATTTAATTATGCAGAAACTAATTAATATTAGAATTACAGCCTTTTCCTTACATGGGCCTTAATCCATGCTTTGTCCCCCTCTTCCTCTGAAGACCTTCTTCAAACAAACACGTACAAGCTCTCCTTAAAATTTCATGTTCCAAGCAGATCTTTATACGGTGACCTTATTCTGATTATGACTCCACGGTTTTACCCATCCCATTTGTTCCCGAGCAAAAGGCACTTAAAATTCTAGAGTAGCTTCACAAACTTCACACGTGACTGACAGTGAACTCCCAGGTTTCCGAAGGTTTTTCTGATATATCGTGCTATGGGATCCAGAGACATGCACCTCTCAGAAGTTTGAATGGAGCCAAACCATCTGAAATTCAGTGGCAGGAGCATGCTCCACAATCTGCGCCCAGAAAATGGACGCTGATGATAAGCACAAAACATAAAATCCTCGCATGCCGCTCAAAGGTGGAGACATCAGCAGACAGGAAGACTTGCAGATATATGCATGGTTGCTAGAAGCAGTAGCAGTGGTGGTTCAGCAGAAAGATGGCTCCCCAGCTTGGTCCTTATCTAAATGTGCATAGCCCCGATTTATTTTTTTTTAATGTGTCCCTAAAATCAACACATCAATTCATATCTAAGTGCCTTAGTTAGCAGCCTCACTTTCAAAAAAATGCTATGAACCCAGCAGATCTCCTAAGAAGTCGAGACATGATTTGAGATCACCAATTCAGGGCTGGAGACAATGAAACAGCCGCAGCTCTACACACCAGTTTCTGGGTGTCTATAATTTAAAGGTACCTAATGCGCTCTATTATAAAGTCCTGTTTTCAGTTGTTTCTAGTTTTGCCAGACTCTCAGAATCTGCACTGAAATTTTCTACAGCAGAAGTCTGCCTCAGGCTTCCCTTCCTCCCCTTTTGTTTTCTGAGTTTCAGTTAAAACTGCTCAGCTATTTCTGAGAACAAAGAACTAGGAGAAATACATGTTGTTTTGTCCATTGTTTAAAAAAAAAGAAAAATCCTGACTGCGAATCTCTACTGTCTCCTTTCTTTTGAGTGGGATATAAAAGGTCACATAGAAAAATCGCCCTCATGCTAGGGATATGAATTCTTATATCCCTGTGAAAAGCTGCCCAAATTTGGCAAAGTTAAGAGCCTCCCAGGGATTCTGGTTCATATGCATCAGTAGAGACTTCAGAGCTTAACTTTTATATTTTCCCAAGATTCAGCTGCCACTTAAATGCTCTAATCCTTTCCCTGTTCTTCCTCCTCCTGTCTGCCTGGGCTGCCCTGTGGCCATGCCCACGGCCCGAAAGCAAACTCTTGGTGTTTCTCACCTATCCCCACCTAGGCACCCCGGAAGCTCTTAGAGGAGGGGCTTCAAAGCTCTGCTGTGCCCCTTAGCTCAGCGTTTCATGGGGAGAAAATAAAATAAAAGGGAGAGAAGAGCTGCGGGACATGAAAGTGAAATAGCAAATCAGCACCAAGAGACAGCTAGGTGAGCTAAGGCAGAAGATAGTAGTCAAAGAGGAGCAGAAAAGGACTACAGAAGAGAAAATGTAAGGAAAATAATGGTACAAACAAAATTTAGGAGTCCCATGTTGTTTTCAAAAAGCAGAACTATCAGGGAATTGGGCAACATGTTGCTGGCTAGTAACTACCAGGGGTACTAACACTGTTCTGGTCTACGGTCCAGAGACTCGAGGTTGCTTTAAGCAATCTTAAAGTCCATGTGATTCTCTATTTTAGACTTTTTTAGTTTATCCTTTTTTTTTTTCAATTGAGGAGCTACATTAAAAATATTTGTGATGAAAAGCCAAGTATACTGGTATTCCATACAGGAAATACCAGTATTATTGCATTTACATACAACTTCAATTCACTTTCCTTATGAATACAAATCATGATACTGCTTTTAATAACACAGTCACCTGTCTCATTCACTGCATGCAAGAAACCTATCTTGGGAAAAAATTTGAACTACATGCTGGAAAAGGCTAGCATTTACAGGATCCGTACCTCATCCTTTACGTGAGATGTAAAGCAATTAACACAAGGTATCACAGAAAGAAAAGCAAGGATAGTCTTCTGGTTAAAGAGTTAAAACAACTCAATTTTTGTAGTTGAAAAATAAATAGGTTTCTATCTCTTTTATCCCTTTTTACAGTTACTAACTGTATGCTCTTTGTTTGTGAATTCCTAATGCAAGGCACCTGGGGTCAGGTTGGCAAAGGTACCAAATACTCCCACCTGAAATGGATGGGAACTGTGCTTTCAGCGTATAAAGAACCATGAGCTACCAAATGCTTAAAAAGGAATTGTGAAATGTTAGATACCCAAAGTGGATAGGTCCTGTTGAAAGTTGCAGTGTCAGTGTTTTAGCTTTCTCTTTCTGAGATGGGATGAATCCTTCTTTCTCACAAGGGCTTTGAACTGCTGAATTAATCTTTCTTTGTGAATGACTTGCATACTTAGGTAAGCACACCATGGGGAGGGGGGAAACAAAACATGGTTTTGTACTAATTGTAGGGTTTGAAGATGCTATCTTATATAAGGCCTGAAACTGAAGAAATGGGATATTTAGTAACTGAATGAGACCTTGTTCTATGGTTGTACTAATGGTGCGCATTCTTACTTCAGAACTGTGCTACACTACATTTCTACTAAGGGTATAGATCAATCTTGCATAAATCCCATTTGTTCTTAACTGTCACCTTGGGATTTTCTAATTCTGAGTTCTTCACTCTGCTACTCTTCGTGTTCTCTTACTGGAGGATCTTGCTGTTGACTCTTCATGAATTATCTGAGTCCATGGGAGTAATCATGCATGGTGATGGATAGGATACTTTTCAAAGCAGTTGTCATAGAGTCCCCCCGACAATAAGATGAAAATTAGGTATAGCTATTTCCCTACTAGGGTACCAGGTGCCCATAAAAATGGTAATTTTCAGAAATGAATCAATAAATATAGCTAATTATTGGCAAATAGCCTAAAGCCATCCCACTTTCCAGGGCTCTGATCTTCTCATAACTCATATGTTAGGCAGGGTCAGGCTTGGATCAGTATGTAACTGTGAATCCCCTGGGAAAAGCCTGGGAGCTCCAGGCTGCACCAGTGGCTATTCAGTAGGTGGCATTATACCCCTAAAGATGGTGCAAGACAGTCCCCTTGCAGGATATTTCATAAAAGCAACTTGCAAGCATAATTCTCATCTTCAGCCCCCATTTGTCCGTACAGTTAAGTAATCCTACACCGTTTCCTTTCTGCAGAGGGCACGAATGGAGGCATGAGTTTCGGGGCTCCTACTAAGTCCTAGAGAGACTCTATGTTCAGCCTCCAACGGAGGGATGTAGGCACCCAAACTGCGACACCTTAGGCTCCAAGGAGTTCCTCAAATCCCCTTTCTGTCTGTCAGAGGCCTACATTTTGGTACCTATGTTCCAGCTGGTGGCTTGTATGTGCCAACCCTTAATCTCTAATGAAACTCTGAGATTGGACGTTAGTAGATAACTTCTCTCAGCTAAGGAGCCCATGAAACTTGCAGATACCGGTCTTGATCCTGCACAGAAGATAGCCTGAATTTACTGAAGGATGGGAAGTCGTTGCCTGCTTAATTTAGAGCTGAGGGCTCCACTTGCTGGTAGGGTTCAGAAAGACTCAGAGAGAAGAAAAAATAAGGAAGAAATGTTTAACGTTCATTGGGAAGGAGGTTGCTGCAGGTGAGATGTAGAGACAAAACAGATACTTACCCATTACTTCAGCATTTAAAAGAAATGCAACTAGGAAATGGTCTTCTGTAATAGTAAGCCAAATCTTGGAAATAGAGGGCAACTAGACCCCGATCCCATAGAGACTTACGGAGCTTTTTAACTCCACATTCTCTGTGTATTCCTGTTGACCTCCAGAGCCTAGATTCCATTGAAAGTGCATGGACGGACCCGTAATTTCTTAACTGACCTTTGAAAATAGGATTAATTCCTAAATCTCTGAAGTACTTTGGCAGACTTTATCCTGAGTTATTTCCGTAGAGACAACGAGCCATAGTGCATTTTAAGTTTCCTACTACATGCCTTTTTCTTCTTACACACTGTCTCTCCTGTTTAGGACTTGACAGGGAGGGTTTGAACATAAGTGATCCACTTTTTATTTATGGATGTCCTTTTGTTTTGTTTTTCAAAGAGTGTGTGCAGAGAATGCATAGCATGACAAAGGATATAAGAAATTGTAAAAGAGAAACTTGATGCCAGTCTCTAGGCTGGCCAGGCCGTGTAGGTGTGACCCTTGTACCATTACACTGATTACTTTGTTTAGATTGAAACTGTAGTTTGTGGAATTTAGCCTTAGCAAGAACAAGCTGCCTCTATTTTGATACCCGCAAAGAGAGAGAAGGGGGGAGTGGCAGGAGATTGCAATATGCCTGAAAAAGCCATTTAGAAAACTGGCAACATCTTAATTTTTTTCCTATGAAAATCTCGCCAGTTGCTACGTTAGTCTTTGAACCGCGTTTTCACCAACGCTGTTGCTTCTCCTTCTTTAGAGTCAGTTTATTCAGTTGGTTATGAATGACTTTCAGCTGCTCTGTTATTGTCCAGGCTCCATTGCAATGAGGGGTCACTTGCAGTTTCCATTGTAAGCCCAGGTTTTCAGGTGTTTATTGTAACTTGGCAGTTTTCAAATCTGGGTTAAAAATTGGTACAAATTTTTTTTTTATGGCCAGATGGGCTTTTTATCCTTTCTCTTCTTCTTTTCCCCACCTAAATTTTAACCTTTTAGGAGCTGAATAAAACCTCTATCTGCTGGAATGTTAAAAAATTATTATTGGCAAAGAAATTAATTTCTCTAATACTACTAGTATTTTGAGGGCCGTGTTTGTGATATATTCTTTATGATCAGCCACTGGAGGTTTTTTAAATTCTCTGTTTGTAAGAGTGTCTTCAGTTTGTGCAATTCCTACTCAACCCTGATCCAACACATAGCTCAATCCATTGCCCAAAGTCCCAGTGATTTCTGTGGGGCTCCACATGAGCTGTTCCCTTGATCCAAGTTTTAAAAGGGTTGTAATGTATTTGCCAAATACCCTGTGAGGGGGTGGTGATGAAATTAGTGTTTATTGCTTAAGAGAAAAGACAAGGGATTTCAGTGGAACAATGTGCACCCATTTGCTAAGTTCTGATTACAAGATCAAAGATTACTACTAAATTCAAACTGAAAAGAAAAAAAAAAAAAAAAAAACAAACCCTAATGTTTCTCACTTCTGTTGGTACCTTCTTAATTGAGCTTTGGACACTGAACGCCTGAATTTCCAGCAGGTTTTCTCCTAGTATTAGAAAAATACTTGAAACTGCTAATGGAAGGTCAATGAAAAAGTTACAAAATTTACATTAATATTTCTTAGATAAATTTAGAGTATAATTTAAGTAAATGTCCTAAACTTGATGTTTCCAGAAAAAGCATCACTAAAACACTTTCATCGCACCTTGGTTTCAAAATGTGCTGGTTGAACGGACTTTCTTTTTTTTTTATTTTAGTTCTTCAACTCCCGAACAATCTTGCTCTACTTCCAATAATGCTCTTCGGTGACTACTGTGCCGCGCAGACTCGAGTCTGATACAAGATATATGACTCTGTTTATCACTCAGTGTTCTGTATAATCTGTTACAAGCACAATAGCTAGTTTTACATGGGTGCACT
>NC_134312.1:71457419-71499919 GCF_964195595.1 Calonectris borealis | reverse complement strand
AGATCTAGCACGGAGAGAGGCAGCTTTTTCACCTTCAGGGATTTTTCTCATTACTCATTAATAGGGAGATATGTATCTTGCCATTTTTTCTCTTTTTTTTTTGCGTAGGCAACTTATTGTTTTGTTTAAGCAAAGTATTTTGGGAGGGGTGATGGGGGGGGGAACGCTCCCCTGTTTCCCCGGGTCTGTTTCTGGAGCACTCTCTGGGAAGGTGATCCTGAGCCGCTTCAGTAGAGGTCACTTGTGTGTGCGTGTGTGTGTGTCCCTGGTGTTTGTGTCTAGCATATGCATGTGGTTTTGCTGACTGCACTTGCAGGCTTGTAAATTTTCACCATGGGAAATTACCAACAAAGCCCAATCTGTCTCCTGGCTGCTTTGCACTTTCCGAGGGCGGCTGTACTTGAGCGAGCTGCAGAACGAGAGAGAAAGAGAGAGGGAGAGAGAGAAAGGGGGAGTTGGGAGGAGGGAGGGGGGAGAGGGAGAGGAAGGGTGGGTGGAGGGGGAGAGAGGTAAATAGCCTTAAATCGGAAGGGAGCTGCTTCTCTGTGGTCTTCCACAAGAGCTGCCGGGGCTCTGCTGGCTCAGTAATAACTGAGTGACCTTTTCTTTTGCTGTATTATGTCTGGCTGGTAAGGGATTGCGTTTTGCAGCTGATAAAGCCCTGACTTCATTCAACTCGGCTCCTCACACGCTGCTTTAGGTAAGTTGTCTTCAGCCAGGACGGAGACAGACAGCCTTGGACTGCAAGATACTAAAAGGAGGACACCTGTAGCTCGGATGCGGTCAACACAATTACTTGGCGGATCCTTGAGGACCTCATTATTTTAAACTTAAAGAATAGCGATCTCCCTCCCCATCTCTCCCACCCCCTCTTTTTTTTTTTTTTTCCCCAAACAATGCTTCTTTTTGACCTTTTCCAAGGAGAAGAGCTACAAAGCAGCCACTGTGCTTATTGAACTGCCTCCCCTGTATCGCTTAATTGAGAAGGTAAGTGAGGCAACTGTGTACATAAGCTTTGGGTCATTTGTGTATGTGTGTCTGCATCACTCTCTCTCTCTCTCTCCCTCTCTGAGTCATAAGCCGGGGCTGCAATACACACACGCATCTCTGCACTGCAACTTTCACTCAAGCTGCAGCTCTGCTGAGACTGTTTTGTTTAAATCATGTGAGGCTTCATTATTTTTATGATGAGACATGAAATACATGCAAGCGGAGGATGCTCAGCGAAACCCATCCAACTGTATGTCTCGAGAAATAGCAGTCAAAGTTAACAATGAATTGCAGCAGCAGCAGCACCACCACCACCCCCCCCGTTATTATTGTTATTATTATTCTTGCTTCTTCCAGAGCTTCTCGAAACGTGCTCTCAATTATCAAGGGAGTCGGTTAATTTCCCACTCCCCGGCTTTAATCCACAAGCCTCCCCGTACAGCAGTTTAATTTGCAACTGGTTCAGTGCAGGGTTAACCCTTTGGGCAGAGCGGGGGCAGGAGCGCGGCTGCTGCGGGAGTGGAGAGCCTTTGGGGGGGCAAAGCGGGCCGGGGGCTGCAGGGACGCGCCGGGCGCACACGGGCTGTCGGGGTCCGGGCTCACGCAGCCTCTCTTGGACCGGCGTGGGAGAAGGGCAGCCAGGCTGGCGTTATGAAATAGTACTTCTGTCTACCATCCTTTCTTTTTTTTTTTTTCTTTTCCCCTCTTCTTTTCACGCCCCCCTCCCCTTTCTCCCTTCATACCGCGCACGATACGGTATGCTAACGCCGCATGTGACAGTTTAATCAAACCCATTTGTTACAACAAAGCTAAGAGACCACTGGGATTATAGGCTTACGGGCAGAGTTAGGGGAGCATGTGGCTTTGTCGCTCGCCATCGCCGTGCGCGGCCGGCGGCTCGGGGTGTGCCGCCCCCCCCCCCCCCCCGCCCCCCGCCTCCGCGCCCGCCGGGCTGCGCCGCGCCGCGCTCCCGCTCACTTGACCCGAGCCGGGGAAGCACTTGCTACTTTTGCCGGGATTTGGTGCTTCAATGAGAAGGAGCTCTCCAGGCGCCCGTAAATCAACTCATGCAGAAAAAGGAGAAAAGTTTTGGTAAGGCGGCGGTCTCGTGCGCGCCGAGCAGCAGCGGTGCGGCTTCGGGGGGGGGGGGGCGAGGGGGAGGCGACGAGGGTGTTTCTCTTGCCTTCTCGATCCTGAACGCGTTGCCGTAGCGAGCGTCTGTGTTTGCGTGTGCTCTGGAGAGAGCCGAAATACCGCTTCCTTAGGACAGCTTTGTAGGACCGCTCTTTAAACCAATTAATCTTGCTAGGTGCCACAAATATCGCTACGTGCTTTCCCGACACCTCCCTCTCCCCTCTTCTCCCCATCGCCCCATCTCTCTGATGCTTGAAAAGGAATTAGCACAAAAGGCTTGAGCGTCTAACTCCAAAAGGGATTCTTTGTTGTAGAGTGTATGTTTCTTATTTATTTTTTTATTTTGCATGTGAGCTGCATCAAAATTGAACTCAGTCTTGCAAATCTCTTGTTGGCCTTTGCCAAGCACTAGCACTTTGCTGCCATGGTAACTGTAATTAAACTGATAAGAGTGGAAAAATGTCAGTATCTCTGAGCCTTGCAGCTGCATTGGAGAAAAAGGGAATCAAATTGGTTCCCAGCACCACTGCTCTAAAAAAGGAGGGAGGGAGTGGGGAGGCTGGGGGGGAGAGAGGTGGTGGGGGGGGACACGACAGGGGTAGGAACATAGCTAAGCAGCTCCCGGCCCTGAGATCTGGGTACATCTATTTGCTGTGTTGTCCCTTAGGGGGCTACAGCCTGCAGGGATGCTCTGGGCCAGTGAACAGAGAGAAACAAGCTTTTAGGCCCAATCTAGCTTTCAAAAAGAGAAGGGGAAAGAAGAAGAGAAATCTTTTGTTTGGTGTCTCTTGGCAGTCGACTAGCCATGTTGGCCAAATTCTTTTAATCTGTATCACTGCTCCCAGCTGTGGGACTGCATTCCCATTTTTAGTTTTTACCTAACCTCTTCTCTCTCTTTTTCCCCCCCGCCCCCCCGCTTTCCAACCCACCTCCTTTATTAAAAAAAAAAAAATCAAGAATGGTAAAGAAAAAAATCAGATTCCTCTGTAGAAGAAGGGGCAGAAGGTGAAGTTTAGTCATATGCCATGGAAAATTAACTCAAAAGTATACAGAAGAGACTATATTCGGAGTACTAAAATCCTTACTTTTATTTAAAAAAAAAAAAACAAACCCGGAGTGTTATGGAGTTGCGGTTACTTTGTTGTGTTAACTACAGAAGCTGAGACTGTGCGGATGAATGGCACAGAACAAGAGAGCATAATGGAGGCAATCAACCGTTAGGCTGCTTCACAATGCAATCCAGGCAATTAAAAGCTCACCAGAGTTTAAATGAAATGGTTCTACTTATTTCTGTGCACCACACTGCACAGGCTATTATTTATGTCTCTTTTTTTAATTATGATTTCCCTTAAACTGTCAAATAACTCAGAATAGCAGGGTCTCGGAGGCAATAATAATTTTCCACAGAACAATTTGCATGCCAATCTAAAACTAGTTACGACTCCTGATGTGCTACATGCGAGTTCTGAAATGTTTCTTAGCGTCTGAAACCTTAACTTTTTTTTTAAGTCTGCGTGTGTATTGTCCTGAATAATTGGAGCTCTGAATGCTTTTAGGATGAAGCTACAAAGTGGGAAAGCGTCGGAAAAGTATTCTTTTTATCTTCTACTAGATCTCTAACTCTCTTGTTGACTGCATATTGTCTGTCAGTTTGCTGTCCTTTAAAGACCAGTGCAATGATACCTAATTTGCTCCAAACTGATTTTTATTTTTTTTGTTTTGAGGTAGAGGCAAGTTTTCCCCTTCTTGCTTGCACATACTACTGTCCTCGGTAGAACCGTGTTCGTGCCTCCACAAAGGAGAGGGGGGAGTGTGGACTTTAAAAGTTTTTTAAGTGATCCGGTGCATAATAATATCCAACTCTTCCCTCCCTTAACACGCCTTTCAAAGACTGTCTGTACCACAAACCAGAAACTGAGTTCCGAGGGTCTTGTGCCGCACTCAGCACCATCAGGGACCAATCCTGCTTAGAGATGCTACTACATCACTAACAAAATACAGTTCATTATGTCAAATGTTCATTCCCTTTGATTTTTGAGAAGGGTGATCATTGGAGTGGAATGGATTTTTGTTTCTCTGCCTTCCTCCAGGAGCCTAATTTAGCTTTTTCCAGCAATATTTCCTCTTTATCCTGAAATTCATAGTTACAAATCGGTTGACAGTGTTTCATCACACAATAACAACAACAACCAGGGATGGGAATCAGTTGCATCAAAGTTATTTTGGGAGACCAAGGGAAATCCAAAAACCTGTAAATCAGGTTATGAAGTTTTCCCTTCAAAAATCCTAAAGGTGGTGGATGGTGATTAAGAAGTCTTATTCCTGACACAGCTCTGCAGTTTATGTGCAGTATCTTGGGGACTGGGGGTGTAAGGAGGGAGGGAATGGAGGGAAAGATAGAGGAAGCCCTTGAAAGCATATTGGGGTGAAATAAAAAGGGTTCGTTTGACAGTGACAGACTAGGAACTGAAATCTTTCAGTTCTGAGAACAGATCTGCTCTGTGATGCAGAGCATGGGTAGAACTCTGCAGAACTGAAGGGAAAGCAGGGTTTGATTTTTTTTTTTTTTTTTTAAACTGCCTGGGTGTAGCCCTTATGGAATTGTATGGTTTTTTGGAAGTGCTCCATAAGCTTTGCCTTCCTGGGGAGAGGGAGAGGAGGGCAGCCAGGCAGCAGTGCTGTGTGCTGCTACCTAGTATTTCAGCAGCAAGCAGTCTGGATGGTTTTGTGGGTGCTGTCAGCCTCTGAAAGGGTTTTTCCTGTGTCCTAAGAAATAAACGGGTACTTAAACTGCAGCCTGTGTAAAGCTGGCTGACAGTAAGCTGTAGGTATTCTTATTGCCAAATTAAGAGAGAGCTAAAAATACATGAGCGTGTAACTGAAAAGTATAACTGCATTGGAGATCTTATGAGAACATTAAAGGGAAGAGAGATGGCCTGTGAGGTGATCTGCATTAAGGTGCCTCGCTCATACTGTACAGAAAAAAATGTTCTGTTTTCAAAATTAAGTGATTTAATCCAAGGCATGTGAAGAAAAGGGCATCTGCAAAGAATTTGGACATACATAAAACACTTACTGGAGCGTTGTTTTGTGCTTTGTTTTGTTTAGATCCATTCTACCCTTCAAAAAAAGAGCAACTTTTTTTTATAATGAAGTAGTAGTTTGGGGATTTTTTTTTTTTCCACTTTCATTAAAATAGAAGCAGCTTCATCTCAAGTAAAGTGCGAAAAGATCAGATCTATCTGAGGAGAAAAGCATTCATTCCCTCCAAAAGCTGCTGCAGATTGAATCCCTAATCTGAAGATGCTGCCAGTGGGATGTCAGCAGCACCTTCTCTTTCAGCCTCAGGAAAATAGACATGCAGGGTTGCTAACACTACTTCCATAAGGTGTCTGCCCTTTTTCACTCGTCTCTACAAGGAGGGTTTGGGCTAACCAACGTGAATGACAGCGCTTTCTGTCTACTTTCCTCATGTAGCAATGTGCAGGGGTATGTGCAAGATTGTGCAAGCTGCACTTTTATTTGTAATACAATAACCTCATGTTTGCAGCATACACCTCAGGAATTATCAGGCTTGATTATTGCAATTTGCTCAGATATTCACTTGGTTAGCCGTGTTTCTGCGGCACCTTGTTCCCTTCAGACGGCGCAGGACGGTAGATCAGCCTGGATCAGAGGCTGTCAGCCTCTGCTCTCTAACCCGCTTCCTTATCAGGCGACAAAATTTTTACATTAAGATTTTTTTCTTTAAAGCCTTTAACTGTGTTAGCTCCTAGTTTATCCTGGTTTCCCTCGAGCTAAAGATTAAAGTCCTAGAACAGCCCTTCGTGCTTCTGAACTTTTTTACTGAGTTTCAAGAAGTTGATACAAACTGTGGCCGATTTTATGTATTTGTCCGCTATGTGGCCGGAGAGAGGTGCTGGGGATAAGCATGTTGTTGGCACTTAGTAGGTATTTATTATACTCTACTGTGATATGCAACTTTACAGATTAAGGCTTTTCGACCAAGTGAAGGTATTAGAGATCCAGCAGGACTTCCCTTTACAGTCTGGTATAGGTTCTTTACCAAAAATCTTTTTAATCATTTATTTGTAGCCATGTCATTTTGCCTCATGTATGTACCCTGGATTCAGGGGAGTCAGCTGGCAACTGAAGATACTGTAAAGGCTCAGCCTTTCTCTCATGCTGCTTGCTCAGGATGAGATGTGCATTCGTTCCCAGATGTGCCATAGACTTACTGCGGAGCCCCGTGCAGGTCGCTGGATCTCATCTTCCTGCTTGTGAAGGAGAAACAGATCTTACGAGTCTGTAAGTGGTGTAGGAGCTATGAGAGTAGCATTGATTGGGGAGTAATGGGAAGGCGGCAATGCCATTTTTTATACATATTGACAGACAAATACAGACCTTACACTTCTGCTATGAGCTTTAGATGTTACGCAGCAGTACTGCCATGGCACTTTGAGGTGCCCACTAGAACTGTCTGCATATCCCTGGACGGCTAACTTAACAGATAAATATATCGCTCCAAAATGCGTAATAGTGTATTGCAAAGAGGGGAGCAGGGCTGTTGTGCTCATATGTCACAATAAGAATTACTATCTCTAATTCATCAGCTTCGCAGGTAAAACTTGGGAGTTCAGCATGGTAACCCTGAAAAGTCACTTAACTGGCTCTACCGTCGCTGCGGTCCACATAAATTCAATGTGTTCCAGATACGCATATGCATATAGATCTCTGGGACGCCTCAGCAGGAGTAGCATTTAGCCTCTTGTCTTCATAGTGCTAATATCCATAAAGGCACACTATACCATTGCTTCAAGGATTATACTCTTTTTCGTGTTTTCCTTTGAGAGCTTTTAAAAAAACCCAAACCAAACAAAAACCCAAACCCCAGCTTGTTCATATTCTAGCTCCCTGAGCCTGCCTGTCTCTAGTGCTGCGTTACAGCACCGACCGAGATCATCTGATAGAGGCTGGGACTGTAAAGCTTTCTTAAGAGTAGGTAGTAGACCATTCTTGATGAGGAGGTTCTTGAATTTGCTTTTCTTTATTATGAGACTCTATTTGACCTTTCCCAGTCTCTGCATAATAACAGGGTGCCATACCCTGAATTTTGGGGTAGGATTTGCTTGTTAGCAACAGCATTCGTTCCCCAGTCTTGACAAATTCTTATTGTAATATTCAGATGCACTCTAATGAGTAGCTTTTTTTTTTAAGTTACATCTCTGATTGTCTTTAAAACAGTGAGATAACCTAATAATCAAACTGCGTGTCAGTTCTTTCTTTCTCTCTGGTGCCTGTTTGATGTCCAACAAAGCATCCGCAGGGCTATGATTTTGCTTATTCTAAGAAATTACTTTCAGAGAATTGGTCTGCGTGTAATGGGATGGCAGTTCATGCGATTAACCAAGAGAGACCAGTCTGTGAGCACTTTGGGGCAGTGACCTTCTCTCCCCATTTACTGTAAAACTGAGGGCAATCGATTTTTGTATGGATCTCTGGAAGCTGGCTGCGGTGCTCTGTGTACCATCGCTCAGCTGTGTTCCACTTTTACCGTTTCCCTCTCTTAAACAGTGGTTCAGGCATTTGAATTGTTATTTAAATGCTCTCTGCTATTACAGCAAAAGGTATATATACTTAATGGACACTACTGTACTCCTTGTCCCAAACTAGCTGTTGGCTAAAATTGGGATTGGAAGGTGGGGCATAGTTTTTTGGTTTGTGTTTTTTTTTTCCTTGACAAACTAGCAACTCTCCGACCTTGTGCAGATTATTTAAAATCAGATTTTTCAGAAAGTCCTTACGCTGTAGGTTGTAACTGGAGATGCTGGTACTGAAGTCTCTGGAAATCTGATTGCTTCATTCATGTGTCTAACAAGAACTGAAATCTAAAAAAACCAAAACACCCCCCCGCCAGCACCAAAATATCTATGTCAAACCTCTGGCCCTGTGCCTCTAATAGCTTCAGTCTTTTCTTCTTTAGAATCTGGAGTGCTTTTATACTCTATAAAGATAGTGCAAATAGGTCCAAATATGTAGATTTGGCTATGTTTGCTACCATAGGTGTGCTGTTTATTTAAATTTTTGGTTCCTAAATATTGGATATTTTGGGCAAAAGTGGATGACTTTTCAACTGAACTGTTTTAATTTTTCATTTTATTTTTTACATCCTGTTTCTTTTCAGCAAAGAGACCAGGTAAATGAGGTGTTAAAGAAAAGCTGTGGAACTTAGAGCAGCGGAAGTTTCTGCTCTCAAACTTATCTTAACGTTGTTTTCAGCTTGCTAGGTTATTTCATCCTATCTACAGGATTGCCTTTTTCAGGAACTGGGTGTGGGGGGAGCGGCGAGGTGGAGGAAGAAAAGGGCAAGACTTGCATTCGGGAGGATATCTGTTTTCACTCTTCTCCTGTCTTGTTGTATTTCAGGTATACAAATGCTCTCAGTCCAGCCAGACACCAAGCCGAAAGGTTGTGCTGGCTGCAACCGTAAGATTAAAGACCGGTATCTTCTAAAGGCCCTGGACAAATATTGGCATGAAGACTGCCTGAAATGTGCCTGCTGTGACTGTCGCCTGGGGGAGGTGGGCTCTACCTTGTACACCAAAGCCAACCTTATCCTTTGTCGCAGAGACTATCTGAGGTAGGCCACGTCCTTCTTACGTTCACTGACACACTTGGAAAATCTGTTCCGTCCTTCCCATGCAGTTGCTATTGCATAAGCGGTGCGTGAGGGCTGCAAGCCCCAGTATGTGTGGAGGATGAGAAAACAAGGACTGAACTACAGAGATAAAACTAAAATCTGAACCGAAAAGCACACGTAACCAGGTCGTGCAGGTGGTTGCCAGTTTTCTGATGTTAATACTGGGCTCCTGTGCTCAGAGGAGGAAGAGAGTAAACCCCCCTGCGCTTCCCACAGCTCCGCGCTCGCAGTTGAGCTGGTGGTCTCCTCCTCCTCCTCCTCCTCCTCCTCCTCCTGGCAGCGCGGTGGTGGCCAGGTGTAGCGGCCTGAAACTGCGCGCGGGGTTTTCACCAGCTCCAGCGCAGGGTTTGGGCTCTGTAGGTGAGGAGTGCTTCACTCGTCTTCGCTTACCCACTTTCGACCTCTTAGTTTGCCAAGGGATTTCATTTGTGGCGCTGGAAGCTTTTACGAATGTTATCATTTAGCTGTTAGAAGCTGGACCAAGATGACCAACCGTCTTCCCCGTGCTAAATAACCGTGTAGCTCATAGGCTCAAATCCACTCTGGTCCTGATTTAACTCGGTGACCTGGGTGGGACGCCGGGTAACCTGTTGCCACTTCTCAGAATTAGCAAATCGTCACCTGATTTTCTGTCTTCTTGTTTGCTTGTGCAACCTACGTTCTCAAATGTATTTGAAGTATCACTCGTAGCAAAGTACTGATGAGCAGCACCAGGCTAGTTTATCTGCAGATTGTATGTGAATAAATAGGGCTACTTTGCAGGACCTAAGTTTAATCGGGAAGTTTAGTCTCTCTAGGCTCTCAATAGTAAATAGAGAGAAAAGGCTCCTCTGGAGTGATCCAGAGCACCTATTTCCTATAGGAGCGCCTTTCCTCCATTCCCTCTAGAGGGGCCCTAATGAGACTAGCTGCTCCAGGCTAACGTGAACTTCTGGGAATATTTCCCCTGCCCCTTTAGTGAAGCCCTTCCCTTTTAAAGCAACATTCAAGTCAGTAATACGTTGGGGAAAAATTAAAATTCTCTTTGAATGCGTTAACTTACAAGTTCAGCTTAAGCACCGGTACCAAATAGGAGGTTCCCACACACTGATCAGTTCCCAAGTTGTACAGCATGGGTAGGGTGGAAGAGGAATCAAGACTAAAGCGTTATTAACAATTGTTGGTACTCTGGCTCTCCATGTTACAACCTGTTTTTTCTGGAGCAGAACAAAAACCTTCACAAACACGTTGTGCATTTGTTAAGCTGGGGCTGCAAGGCAGATCAGGGTTCTTCAGGCATGGGCTTGGACTACTTATTGGTAAAAGTGCTCTCCTTCCCATTAAAACTCTGAACTGAACACAAGACAGAGTGCTGGGAATTTAACACAGAGTCTGCATCTTAAAGCCATTGTGTTAAAGCTGCCAAAGAAGTAGGTAACAAAACCTTACTTTTAAAAACTGGCAGGGAACTGTTTGAATAGAAGGGAATTGTTGTACGTGAACCTAGGTCACTTGTGGTGGTCTTAAAGTGTGTGTCTATAGAGAGGGGTCAGAACAGCTTCTGGGGGGAAGGTAACACTTATTCTAATTTTTAAAACCCATTTTAAGAATCTTTCTACAACAAGTGCCTGCAGGAGTGAGAAAACTCTGCTATGGCTCTTTGATCCAAGTTCCAAATTTACTGGAGACTTTGAACGTACTGAATCTCCCAAGTGCTAGTGCAGCACATGTTTTAAAATCAAATGTTTAAAATCAAAACCAAAAGTGATCTAGTAGAGATATGAGCAAAGCATTTCCCCAGCACAGATGCACACACACGCGCTGTTGCTCTTTGGTCTTTGAAGGTCTAACAGGAGTAAATATTTTGCTAACAGATTTTTAAAATTCATACTAAGTGATTCAGAGAAAGGAAACTGTATTTTTTTTATCTGTCATGACCACCTCCAAAACCGGTGTTTCAGTTATTTGTTCATACACAATATTTTACACTGGCATACATGAGAAATCCTATAATCAGTTTTAAGATGTTTCTGATTTTTGCCTCTGGGTTTATAAGTCTTAATGAAGCTATCTTGTCATGAGCCTTCTTTTTAGTGATTCTTGTGAGTGCATAGATTTAAACTTGGTATTTACACTAAACTTCAAAGTGATGCACTTAAGGTAATTGCAGATAGTCATTTGCCTCATTGCATCTTATCTACTTAGTTATGCAGTGAACCTATAAAAGTGATCTTTTTAATGCTAATGTAGAAACTAGTTAAATGTTCTCTAGCTTTGTAGTCAAATAAGCTTTCATATTTAGCAACCCACTTGATATGAATTTAAAGAACAAATTACTTTGTACTGGTGATCAGATTAGGGTTCGATTACCGTTTCAAACTATCCTCTAATTTTTTTTTTCTTTTTAACCATAAAGGGAGTCTTTGCTACTTATAAAACTGTTCTAGCTTCCTATTAATTTATGTGGTGCCCTCTAGAGGATATGTGGCTTGCATGATACTATAAAGAGTAAAATTGCTTATTAACTTGTCTCTCTGTGTTCATTATGTCTTTCAATAAGACAGCCATTCTACAGATGCTATAAGCAATAATGTAGCCAGTTTGGGTGCTTTAACATTCATGGTTAAATTCGCAAACTCTGTGATTGTGTCTCTGGCTATCTGCAAAGATACTTCCAGTATCTCTCATTTAGAGATGCCTGCCAAAAAGCTAAACACTCCCTTGGCCCTGATGCACGGTCTTGTTCTCCATTTGAGCCCTGAGGTACCTACTCTGGCGAGCTTTTTATAAATACTCTGTATCTTCAGAATTTCAAAACTTGCTTTGCTTTAGCTCTCTCCTTTGGTAAAATTAGTTAATTTTACTATATTAAAACCTTTTTCTCCAGGTTGGGGGGAGGTTGAGGGGATGGAAGAAATCTTTAATGAGGTAATGAGCTTGGAAGATGTTTTGGGTGTGAGAGGCTTTACTCTGGAATCTGATTCACGTAAGTCACTCCGGTGGTTTCAGAGGTGGCGTCCAACACCAGGGGTATTAGGGTGGCCGCAGCAGGAATGAACTCCGTTTTGTTAACGAGGATGAGAACTGACTTGAGTAAAGAAAGGACTCAATGTTAGAAATAACACACTCGGTGAAAATGATAATGCAGAGTACAATTCCCCTGCAGGTTTCTGTCTCCTGCTTATACACTCTTGGGTTAGAAAGTGAAAACTTAATTTAAGGAACTTAGGTTTACGCCAGTATTTCAAGTCCATTTACAGTAAGTGAAATATGCAAGAAGGTTTTTTTTTCCCCTCTTTTCTTTTTCCCTCCAGAGCTGTATGGTGACATCTTAATGTATCAGCCTATCCTGCTCTGTCCTCTCTTCTGACTGGCAGCATGTCCATTTACAAACACAATATTCCCTTTGAAATCTGTCATTACTGTCATTAATGACCAGTCATTATGTTAACAGCCCTTGGGCTGTTAACATGTCAAACTGGTTGTTAACTGGAATGTTATTACTTATTTAAACCACAGGTATGAGTTGTGTGAAATGTGCTTTGGTCGTGCGTTCTGGACTGCTTCTGCTCGAAACAACAGGGAAACACAGAGCTTTTGTCTTTGGGGTGCCAAGGGTTTTGCTTTCTGTCCCACCTGCTCATTTGATTTCTGCATATTTGTGAGGTCCTCCTACCCCTGGGCAGCCTCCTAATTTCAGGTGCAACTCTCTGCAATCCCGTCTCTTAGCCTTGCGTGCAAATGGGCAGCCACGGATATTTCCAGATGCACAGTAACGCCGGCCGCACATTTGAGATTAATATCTGGCCCCTAAAAGTGTAAAATGAAAGACCGACAATTACATGTAACTCAGTTGTATTAAATAATGAGCTTCCTCGGATGCAACGAAAATATGAAAGTACAGCTGTGCTAAGCTAGTAGCAATGTAGGTCAATCACCCTTTTCACTTAGGTTTTTAACTACGCAAACCCTGCTGAGCGACCAATGACTACAAAGTGCTGTTTCATTCCTATCTAATTTTGGCAGCATTTTACTGAAGAGCGGGCATTCATGCAGCTAAATTATCTTCACCGTTTCTGGTTTTAACTCCAGCTCCATGACACTAAATGTTGGAGTGCATATCTCTTAGTAAACACAAAGAATATGGTTTCTGATTTTTTTTTTCAAATCCATCTCTTAACATGGAAATTGAATTAGAACTTTTATTACTTTTTGCATAATTTCCCTAGGCAGGCAAACAGATCATAGGAAAAGGATTAACAAAACTAATATATTGGGGTGGAATTTTTGTCCTTAAACACATCTATAACCTTATCGGGGATGGCGGGGGGTGGTGACACAAAAGTCTACCCCCCCCCCCCGCCAACCTTGGTATTGATTTCGCTCATAAATGTCCTGAAGACTTTAAAAGTACCACTGAATAGGTATGAAGATGAGTAGATCACTATTCCTGAAGAAAGGGGCAGATCGTGTTAATTTTTTTCTTCCCCACTTGCTGGTTCGAAGACCTGAGACAAGCCAAGTTTTTAAATACATATATTGGATGAGATCTTGTAAATAATGAGACATGACTACAGAAAGTAAAGTGTTCAACCATAAGCATCGTAAAGATGCTGCCACTGTAAAATATTTAGCTTGTGAAAGGGTGCAGGCTGAAAAGAGTAGGGTTTAGGAAGCAGCCTTTTCCTGTACAATTGCTTGCACTCTAAAGGCAATTATTTTTTTTTTAAATTATTACGTAGAAGTACTTAGAAAGACTTAAAATGTCTCGTGGCCTGGTACTGATTAGCAGATCCTATTTCTCTCTCGTGTCATGGAAAGTGCACATTAAGAGTTGCAAACACCTAAATTATCAGCTCTCTTAAATGCATGTATAAATAATCTGTATGGATATTTTCACAGGTAGTGGGTTATAAGGTGTTTTCAAAATGACACTTCAGTATGCTTCTTGCCCAGCTTGATTAAATAAGGGTAGATCTTTAAAGATTTAAGCACTCTGAGTTTTCAGGAATATTGAGGTATTTACAGAAGTGAGCCTTAAGAGAACTTTGTTTTCTTCACTAAAGCTTTGTAAAACTGAGCCCTTATTTATACACTAATATCCTTGTTGCAGTGCGTTGAAGTATTCAAGGGAGTACTAGTTTGCAAGAATAGGCCTAAAAATATTTTAAAATATATATAAAAATGGTAGGTATAATGGTCTGCTGGTACTAATTTTGCTGTGTATGTGAGATGAATGTTCTGAATTTACATTAATTGTATCATTTAGTATATCTTAAAAAAAAAAAAGCAATAATACTCTCTCTCCCACTAATTGCCAAAGGTTTTGAAACCTTCAAAACCCTTTAACAGTTCTTGAAGGGATAAGAGTGTACTACAAGGAGAGTAATGCACGTATGCACAGTTAATCCACCCAACTTGCAAAGAATAATGCTTTTGATTTAGTTACACTCTGGCTAGTTTAGCTTGTTCTTATTTTAGTTCATCTGTGATAGCTTTTAATAAGAAACATTCAATTAAGCTGTTAAAATTGGTGTTTAAGTCATGTTGAAATGCTGTAAAATGTGTGTACTCAAGTTTGACTTTCTTCAGTAGTTCCATGTGTTTCCCCATATCTGCTGGTATTTTTCTTCAGAGCTGCCAAATTTTTAATAATTGTGTTATTTTTAGTGGCTTAAAATACACAGTTTAATTTCCAAGAATGTGAATGTTCCCTCTTATAAGGCTTCTTGAAAACCAGACGCTTCTCGTGTGTTGTCAAAATACCTCATTAATCCCCTGGAAACGTTCAAAGAATTTCAGGAGACTTTTCAGATGAAAGTACAGTGCCTCTTAAAGCCTGTCCTACAGCTCTTCATTACCTTACTACAGTACAGTGTATTTTGATGGAAAATTATTTTACTACAAAGATTTTGTCAATACATAGCAGCGTAGTAAAGCTTAATAAAAGCGGTGCTTTTGGGGCAGCCTAGGTAAGCTTGCAGTGCCAGAGGATGGGATAACGTTCTTGGTGAAAGAACAATTCTACAGGTCTGCTTAGTATTTTCTGTAATGTCTTTTAAAAGAAATGCAACTTTCTTGATTTCTTCCTTGCTGAATTTTTCCTCAGATGTGACTTTGTGACTGGTGTTTTTATGAAATATGTTTAAAATAATACCCATATTAAAATGATTTACTTCAGGAGTAAATATTATCAACTATATTATGACATGCGATTTGACATCCAAGGTTTAATTGGAAACTTTCTGCATTTTTGGCTAGAAGCATATGTGAAACAATGCATCTGTGTATAATGTAGTAGAAGAATATTTAGCTCTTATTGCCTAGCACAGAGATGCCTTTAAGAAGTTCTGATTTGTGCCACAGATCTAGTTCTTAAAAAAAAAAAAAAAAAAAAAAAAAAAAAGAGAAATAAAAATTATTTAATTTGTTTGAAACTTTAATTATTTTTTTGTGGATATTTTACCCAAAACTGAAAAACAAGTCTCTGCTATGTAATTTTAAAAAAAAAGTTTCTTACTCAATTTTGTTATGGTGTATTTGCTATATTCTTCAAATGTTCCAGATAATATATAGCATTCCTTCTTGATGTGAATGTTTGAATAATATGTAACAATCGAAATGGACAACACTGTTACACGCTTTCAGCCTTCCTGACTTAAGGAATTGCTTTCTCTTTTAATTTCTCACTGAAGTTACATATATTTGTGGTGGATTTGGGAACCAAAATACACAGTATGCAATACTGAAATGATTTCTAAATGAAATCCGTGTTAACTATCACTGTCCTTAAGAATCCATATTTTGGGTATACCTTACCAAATGCATTTGATGGCTAACTTCCCAATGGATTCCTTAGTGTGATAATGGATGACCTTTTAAAATAAATCTAAGTAATAGTCACAAGCTTACTTTTTTTTCCTGGTCAAAATATTCTTGAATTTTTGAAGTTTTTCAGACACAAATATCTGAAGCAATGAGTCTACATTGTCAAAAAGCTTTACATGTTTTACACCTACTTCCCTGTAATTCTGGTACTATTGTTTTATACCTTCCTGAGGCCGCTTCTTGCATATTCTGAATCAATTAGCCTTTGGATACTTGCGTCTCATTGTAAGTGATTGGTACTTTTTAAAATGGCTATGGATATCAGTAGATTCATATTTTAAAAGAGAAAATGCTGTTTAAGTAATCTCTAGAATGTGCTGCTTTTTTAGATGTATGTATGAATCTATCAAATTATCATCTGCCTGAAAAAGGATGGATGGAAGAGCTAGCTGTACCTGATCAGGCCAAAAAAAAAAAAAAAGGAACAAAGTCTGTAATGGGCTAGAAATAACTAAAACTTGCATTTACAGAAACTGCTGGTTCTGCTTCTTTCTAATATTTAGAAAGATATTAAAATAAAACCAAACAAAAACCCTGAAACATATCCTGGGTCAAAAATTCACGAAAGTGGCATCAGGTCTTGACCCCATACTAGTGAAAATATGAATTGCTCAAACAACAGGATAAATAGTTCAGCCAAATTTGATCATTAGCAAGCCAGGTATCAAAACGAAACAATATACAGCTAAGATACTTTGCAAGCTCTCCATGCTCATGTCCTCTCTGCACATGTGCTTGGTATGATACTTACGCGTATATTTATGCAGAAATCATGGTGGGATTCTGCGCCTCACATTGTACAGGTACTTGCAATATGATCATGGTCCTGTCTGCGCTAAAACGAGTTAAGACAGACTTTAAATGTATGCTAACAATTAAGCATCTTGATAGCCTCATGGCAATCAGTAAGCTTAGTTGCAGGCTTAATTTAAGCCTGCGCTAAAATGTCATGATGGAGTGCCAGTGTAGCTAGTCACAATTCAGTCCCTCTCCCAGCTTCACATCAAAACTGCAGCTACCGCAGCTAACAAAACACAACACAAGGGAACTTTGCACTAGCAGAAAATCGCTACTTTTATGAAAGACAAGAGCATGTTCAGCTCTGGAATGATGTTCCTGGCGAAATTCTCCTGCAGGTCTTGAGTGAAGTGGCATTCTGCGGTACTGGAATTTAAGCTTTTCATCTTTTCTTTTGCAAAAACGATAATGTCTTATGTTGGCACATAGTGGGTGAAAGTGAGAATTGCACAACATACAAAGATAAAATTATTTTCAGGGAGGGGCGAGAGCAGAGAGCGTCAGGGATTTTACTGTATCTTTTCTACATTTGGGGGAGGTGAGAGTAAGTGAAAAAGTGACAATAAGTCAAGTTATACATTTGGATATACTGTAAGTGATGCTATATCGGACTAACTAGGAAGACACTATAATACACAGGTAGCAAATGTTCCCTTGCTCTTGTATCACTGCTTTCCTATCACACCTTTGTTTTGAACGAACCTTTGGACTTTAGGTTCAGGAGTTATCACTTTTCTCTCTTGATCCTAAAACGTGCAAAATGCGTGTGAATCAAACCTGATTTTAGTTCAAAACAAGCTTCCAAGCCATAAATATCACATACGCCGAGTCTTAGGTTCTAGTTTAGTGAATAGTATTTATTATATTGTAACCCTACATTGAACAGTATTATTGTTCCACCATGGGACAAAATAAATCTTTTATTTTATTTAATAATGTTATTTCTTTGCAGATACTTTAAAGAAAAATATGTATTAGAGAAAAGTTAATGCAAATACATATTTAACAATTAACCCCCCCTTTAAATACATCTGCTCTAAGAGGCAGAGGAAGTTATTATTGCTGATCAACTTCTAAAAATAGTTCCAGTAACAATCACTGAACTTGGCTTTGTCTTTTAGATAAATTTTTAGGAAGGATTTCATGGTAGCGATACCTTAAGTGAGTTACAGCTTACGGATTAGGGATGGTAATAACAACTGCAATCACTGTGAATTATTGTCTTAGTTCTCATCTTCTGTCACTATGGTTGCTTCTACATAAATCTTGTTTTTCTGAAGTCAGGACTGTTACCTTCAGAGCTACTACTCTTTCTCAAAATTTGCATGAAAAAGTTAAGATTTTTTGTTTGTTTGTTTTAGGTAGTAGAAAACTTAAAAATTCGTCTTCCCATAAAGAAACAAATTGCATTTCTCCACTTTCTAATTTGTGTTAAACAAATTTTACACAGAATTCAGAAGTTTCTAGGATTTGAGATTTGGGTTTACAAAAAAATCCTCAAAACTTTTCAAAGAAATCTTTATACCTAAAATCTTTATACCTAATGTGACTGCCTTATACAAAGTGTCAAGAAGGGGGAGGGCATTCTCAATAAGGAGCTGTTCTGCACTAGTTTTTGTTGGCTTCCTTATTTAATTTGTAATCTGATACATTTAAGAACACTTTATACTAAAATAACATTAACCCTAATCCTATAAATGTATGCTACATGCTTGACTTGATGTACCCTGAATAATCCTATTGAAAGCTATAGGGCCTATTAATTTAGAAACATGCCTTAGTAAAGCCAAATATTTAAAATTGGAATGGCTTTGCCTGCAAACCTATCTTGAATTGCTGTGTCCTTGTTTTTCATGTGCTATGTACTGAACAGCGATTACCCCTACCCACAGCATGACGTCCCTCCCTGGCCCCCTGGTCCAGGAAAAGCTCAAACCCACAACTCTGCGCCTGGCCAGGCACCTTGCTGCCGTGTCTAGGATGTCAATCAAAGTTTTAACACATGTAACAACCTTGCCCTGTTTCTCTCTGATGGCAAGGATGGTTATTTGTGTGCTAATCCTACTTACCACCACCCCCAAATCAAACTGCTGATGTACGATTGAAAGGTCTGACTCCAGGCTTGTCTCTACAACCCATTGGCAGCTCATGGGCTCTGCTCTCCAGAGTTTTCCTGGGAGACAGCGAGCGGTAGGAGGTGGGACAAAACTTTATTAAAAAGCCCTGGGATTCTGTGTTGATATTTGTGAATCTTGGGTTCTCAGTTCACTTTCTCTTCATGCTCGAAAATTGTGCTAATGAACCCGTCCTGTGTACTTAGCAGCTTCGGGCTTCTAGAAGGATGTGTTCATTTTTATTAAGATATTAAAATTCATGCATTTTTATGCTCCATATAGTATTAAAAAAAAATCCAGCATGACATTGAATACTTGTAACAGGGAGCACTAAAAAGTAAATTAAAATATATTCTTTCTGCTCAGAATTTCACTTATTAAAACAATCTTAAAACCTAGAGGAAATGCTGCAAACATTGCAGCAAATGTGCTGGTTTTAATGAGCCTGGCTGTAGTCTGAAGTTAGCCAAGAGCGCTTCCCCCAGCACCTCCTTACCTAATTCAGTCATAACGCGGAGTGAACCGCTAGTAAAAAAGTCAGCGAGGAAAACAACGAGAAACGACTACTTCACCAGCACGCATCCAACGATGGGTGTCTTCTGTGCTCTTCCGAGGCCTTTCATTACAATCCCTGATGTGTCCCTGTCAGGGTCCCAATTACCCTCCGTCTCCAGGTGCAGCACAGCCTGAGCGTTTTCCTGTAATAGCCATAACAGCACCTTACTACTTCTCCCTATTGCTTGTGTCTTTTAAGTAGGTTCTCATCTGATAATTGTAGGTAAAATATACATATATATTTTATAAGAGCACATCTGAAATGCGTAGGGTAGGTGGTAGCGCCCATTGCAAGTTCTTTAACAATTTGGCCATGGAATAGTTTGAAGGTGAGCACAAGAAGTACAAACTCTTCCTGCTAGGGTAAGCAGATGATTGCTTTCATCCGCTTCTACTCTGGATAAAAGCTAGTATATATTTGCAAAGCTTACTGTAATTTGTCAGATTATCAGTCTTGATAGAAATGTACTGTGTCTGAACAAATAACTCTGGAACTAACTATCCTAAGTAATCTTCTTATAAATCACATAGCCTTACTATGTTGGCAGATGAACAGTTTTCCTCGTGACCTGTTGAAAAAGTAATTTTTATCTATTTTATATATGTTTGTGTATAAATATAGGTGTAAGTTATTTTAGCAGACGTACAACCACTCTATAATTTTTTTTATCTGATTCTTTCATTTTAACCACCACAAATCATTTTTTTCGGAAGTCCAGTTCTTTCTCCTCATAAGTTGATCCTTCTGGTTTTAAGGTGTGCTTTTTGGAAAAGCTAGTTCTTGCCACCAACTCCTACATGCCTCCTGTTTGGCTTATTTGTGGAATACTGTCAATATTATATAAGTAGTATAGTGTTGCTTTTAGCAGAGTATCAAAAAGCTGGTGTAGGAACAAGTATTCTTTTTCCACCCCCAAAAAAAAAGAAGAAGAAGAAAAAAATTGGAATGGGAAGGAAACAAATTTAGAAAATGATTGCAAGCATGTTTAGTTTCCCAGAAAATCTTGTCTAAGTGGAAAGATGTGATTTTTGTCAGTGTAAGCCTGGAAACCACTATCCCTGCAAGGCACTCGAAAACCAACCCTCTTACCTCCCAAACTTTGAAGAACTGTGTTATGCATACTTTTAAGCACTGCTTCTTTGAATCCTTAAGCTCCAGCTGACCTCTTGTGGAACCAAATCTAACCTAGACCGGGTGTGCTTGTCTTTTGAGAAAAGACGTTAAAAAGCACCCTTCCATAGCCCATGCACTACAGTAGCTTCCAGCAGTGCCTTGCTTTCCACGTTGGGTGGTGACATCCACAGATGGTATTTTCCTGATAGAAGGAATAGACCAGATATTACCAATGTATTTTCTGTCTGATTTTTGGTTTGTCCCAGGGGGAAAAAAAAAAAAAGGAACAACCCAACGTGCAGCAGTTACTGCTAATTGCTTGTTGAAGGCACCACTGCTGGTGGGTGGAGGATGCACTGCAAAGTTCTTGTGTCTGCCCCTGCTTGAGTGGCATGTGTCTGGTGAGCACTCTAGTCCCTTCTTCCCTCTGCTGTGTATGAGGGGCGGAAGTAGGTATGGCTCTAGTTTTCATATGAAGAAGCTAGAGAAGCAAAAGGGTTAACAACTGCACCTTTTTCTCTGCTTTCCCTGAAATTTCAGAATGCTGAAGATGACAGAAACGTGATGCTGGTGTAGGCGACTGTCCTTCCTCATCAGTAATATTTGGGGAGGAAAAATTATTAAATTGCAAATTTAAGAAAACTTGTCAAGAGAAGACAACATCAGTTGTCGTTAGGTGGGACCCCTGCTTTGTGTTCCTAAAACTAAATGCAGTCACCAAGACAGCTGCATCTGGGCAAATCACTCTTCCGTAGACTTGCAGTCTTGCTGTCAATTTTCCATCCTCCTTGTGCTCAAAGGGAACAAACACCATCAAACTGGACAACTCCCCACTTCTAAGCGATTGGGAAAGAGTGACAGTTTGTGTGCTCCAAGCTGAGCAGTTTTGCTGCAAGATTAATTCTGGAGATCCTCTGTCATTCTGGATGTGGGGGTGTGTGAACAGAGGCTGCCCATCGCATGCAGAAGTTTTGGTAAGGAAGAAATCCCTGTTGGGAGTAACCCAACCTTTCTCTGTGTTCTGCATCACTGTTGCCTCCCACCCTCCCCAAAAAAAGCCACCAAAATGAAGTCCTAGCACGTTCTAGTAGCTCCTCCATAATAAGGATATGAAAAATATTAACAGGTGCTCACGAGAAAACAGATGAAAGCAGCACGTGCAGCAAGTCAGAAGATGGCTAAATTATGGCAGCAGATGTTTGGCTCTGCCAGATTTATAAGGTCAACACCAAAGACAGGCTGGGAAAAAAATTACAGTTAAAGGGGCAAGAAAGAATAAAGGCTTGAAGTCAAAGCACATTGCTATATTTGTCCCAATATAAATGATGTCTAGTCACACACATGATATTTATATCAAATGTTTCTTCTCATGGTCCTAACTATATTGAGCACGCTGTTGTTTCTTCCTTAATGCAATCTCCAAAGGTCAATCAAGTTAGAGTCAGGCTGATGAGATTAGATATTACTTTAAAAAATGACCAAAAAAAGTGTGTTTGGAGAGAGGCCTGAACATGTCTCCAATATAATTCTGTCTGGATTGCTCCAGGTTTCTGCATCTTTTCCTGTGTGTGAACTGTGTTCTACTAAAAGTAACTACTTTAGCTCCGAGTGTGCTTTCTTGTTCTCTGGTGATAGCTGAGGTATCTGCATGTTCTTGGGGAGAGATGAGGGAGTCTTCTGGGCACAGGACAAAAATAAAATGACACATTTAAGTGCTTTTTTTTCTAATGCTTCAGGGAGATTTTACTATCTGAATTGTGTGCAGTGAGCAGGGATTTTTCATTTCATACATCATTCACAACTTGCTGCAGTGATTCCGAAAAGTCACACAAGCTGAGTCGCTCCTTGCACCAAAGCACAGAATTTTTAGTTTGTGAGTTTTAACAATGGATGTCAGAGCTTTATTAAGGCTTCACCCAAAATTTGCAGTGGGGAGGTATGGTGTCAGATGTTAGAGAAAAGGAGCAACGTGTCTGAGGACGCTGGAGGATACACAGTAATAACTGTGGCAAGATCCAGCATGTTTTTTCCTTCTCCCCTTGTTCTCCCATTGCCATTAGCTTGATGCACAAGGAGGGTGATCAGGTCCCCAGCTTTGTCTTCAATCTCCATACTAAAGTCTTGTGGTAGCACTTGCCGAGGACTTTGTTTTACATTAGGCTGTTGCACTAATATAGAGCTGTGAGCGCCGTGTGAAGTTTGTCTCTGTTCTAACCCTCGTATGCATTTATTTAGGATTAGTCAACACCTTTTCCAGCAGTTGTGAAGTGTCTGGGATGATATACTAAAGGTGAGGTGATTTAAATCTAGTTTTATGAGTATTTTTCATCTGCTTTAGAGACTTTGTAGCAAATGCATGAATCTTTAATTGCTATAGTAAGAAATGGTGAGGGGAAAAACTTTTCTATCAACATCACCTATGAATGCTGAAGTTAGACTGGCCTTCTGTGTCTGTCAGCGGAGTTGAAGTGAATGGATACGCAAGACTCTGGACAGATGGGTGAGCATCTTGTTTTACAGAGCTACATAGCAGTTACCATCCACATGCCTACCGTGGGCTTTCTGGCTTTTTCTGTAGTTTCAAGAAAGCAAGCAACCTAATTACCTGGCAGCCCTTACAGATCAGCTGTATTAAAGACGGAGCTGTTACTGATGCCCCGACATTGCATTCTTTAGAAACGAAGGAATGCAAATGGGTCAGATTATTACCTTTTTTTTTTTTAATGACGGATGGGGCTGCATTCCAGTTTTGAAAGACTCTTCCTGGACAGCATAGCACCCACCCTCCAAAGGCAGGCTACACAGAAGGAGGCAAGCCTTCTGCAGGAGGTAGGCTTGTTCCTTTGAACAGTCCCCTGTTCAAAGAGGTGCCCTTTCAAGGCAAAGGGGGAAGCTAGATACAGGATCACCCTGTATAAATACCCTGGGCTTTCATTAAATTTTTTTTGTGCAGAGAGCAGAGCAGGTAAATGCTCCCCTTCGTGTTGTGAGGGGGTGGGAGAGGTGAGGCTGCAGAGCTGACACGTAATGGTCACAATGGGCAAAGACAAACTCTGCACCTGAAAGGCTCTGGGCAGTAGCTCTCTGAGCAATGCTGGCTGACGTGACAGCGCACCAGATTCTCCTTTGGCCTCTGCAGTGCTTTTTTCTGATGGCCTCTTGTAGCCCTGTACTGTTCTGCTCTGTGTCCTTCCAGTTCGTTCCCCGCCTAGGTTTTCCAGTTACAGGGCTCCTTTCTGTCAGGGTGAGGGAAGCCCTGGTGGGAACGTCCCCAGAGAGGTCCTACTGGAGGCTAGACAGACTCTTCAGGAAACAGTTAAAAGGCCAGCAATTGCGATCCCATCCAGTGCCAAAATTTCTTGAAGTTATTTTTGTACCCTTACAGCCCTGCGCTGCTTCAGCTGCCAAAGGAGCTCAGCATAATGTTGACAGGTCTATCCAGAACATCTGCTGCGAACCCTCCTTTGGTTCTGCCAAAGCAGAGTTTGTAGGATGGGCCCTTGGAAGGGAGTTTATGGTTGAGTTCCCCATTCTCACGGCAGTTTCCCCTCGGTTGGATGCAGGGCCTGCCGAGCCCATTTATCCTGTTCCAGCCCCTTCATCTGGCACTCGGCACCTACAGGAGGGCAGGAATCTGAAAACAGGCTTTGTTATGACAGAGATCTCCAGATCTTGTAGCAGATGTTGCTGGTGAGAAGCAATTTTGTTCCAGCCAAACCTTCTTCAGCTCTGCTGAGGAGATGCATAGAGAATCTCATAAGGCTACAGGCTTTGGCAAGGAAACTCAGCATTTACCAATGCCAGCTACTCTCTATATTTCTTTTTGAAGGCTATGTAGAGCAAATGATCTCTTCTCTGTCTCTGTGAAACAGCTGTAAATTTCTCTTCCTTTAAAACCCCCACCCATTAAACAACCCTGACAACAGCCAACAGTTATCAGATGCAAAATGTGCCTAGGATAAAGAGTTGTGTCTCTGCCTCTCCTGATCGATCCGCTGGACATTTCGTATGCCAGCGCTTTAATTTAAAATATTCCCGGGAAGTAGAAATCCCTGGTAATTTCCATAAGAGCCTTTTAAGAAGTCTTGTCACCTTTTAAAAAGATATTTGCTTCCCCTTTTCTCTCTGTCCCTCCCCAGCTCCATCTGTTGTTTGCTTTAACCCTATCCTCTGTATACAGACTGTCGCTTTACCTTGTGCTGCAGTCCTCTCTGCTTTGGGCCCAGAAGATCTAACCACGATATTTTCAGCTTATTTTAAATCGGTGTTTGTGATAATCCCTTTCCAATAATTCCCAGGAGCTAAAAAGCCTTTCCTCATTTTGAGGGAGGAAGTTTTGCCTTAAATTTGGACCTGGGACAGCATTAATTCTACCTTGCTGCCTCAAGGTGTCTGTTTCCTTGAGGCTGAGAAAATGTCCTCTTCTGGCTTTTATAGTAGAGACAACTGAGATCTTGGGAATGATTTGCCTGCCACAGAAGATGTTTTTACGGTAGGAGTGAGTTTACCCAAACTCGCTAAAAAATTAAGTCAATCCTGCTTGTTTTCATTTCTGACCATGATGATTCTATCCCAAAGGGGGGGAAAAAGTCATATTTCTTTAAAGGAGTAATTAACAAGTAAATAATGCATCACTTTTGCATCTGAGTAATTTTGTATACTTTGATTGATTTTATTCTTGTGAATAATTCCCTGCGCATTACCCATTTATGGTGCTTGTAGTTTAGGGTGCTGGATGGAAGTCGCATCTGAGTTCAGCAAAGCAGACGAGGTTTCAGAAAGTGCTCCACACTCCTGCTGATTTTTTAAATAGGAGGGGAATTGTGCCAGTGTTGAGTTGTTTATAAATCCACCCCCAACCTACCAATTCACAAAAAGAAATGTTGACCCTGTTGCAGATGACTCGCATGAGGTCGTTTACACCCACATAATGTATGGCAAAGATGTCACAGAAGAGAGATTCTCAGGGGTGGTCCCTCGCAGCTAAAGGGCACTTCATGTGCATCAGTACCGGAAAACTTGTTTTTCCAAGTAACTAGGAATATAATAGTCTGATTAACCATTGAACTGCAGCCCCTATGTAAATTTACTGTGAATTTCGGAACTGCTGCCATTGCAGTCCTTGTGCTGTAAAATTGCAGGGTTGGGTGCGTTTCACACAGAAAAATTGCCATTTTTCTTCTCCTCTTGCCAGGGCCCTATTATTTTAAGTGCAAACCATCTTTATTTTATAAAGTTCTTGTTCCTGCTTGTTTTGGGGTGAGGGGTCTTGTTTTAAGGAAAAAAAAATTGGTTACAAGATTGTTAGTTAAGCAGCTCGGTGAAAGGCTTGTTATTTTGTTTTTACTATTAAAATATCCCCTAATCCACCTTGCTGGGTTTCTACCGTTCTTGTAATATTCAATCAAGCCCTTGTTTTGTGAGAAATGTGACAATGCATTGTTGGCACTTTACAAACCTGCAGCCCTCGGCAATAGTTAATGAGAGGCAGGGTTTTTTTCCCTGTGCAGGACACAATGAAATTTTAGACAGATGAATGCTAAGAGAACCCTATGTACCAAAGGCAATGTTTACTGCATGTAATACATATCATTGTTTGTCTCCTGTAGTGAAAAATACTTGTGTCATGCTGTTAAAATGTACTCCTGACAGAACAGAGCTTGCTATTATAGGGTCCATTGCTTAAAAAAATGATATACTGACAGAAATACAATTTAAGAAAATTTAACACCAAGGGTAGTCGACCATGTAGGCTACTATTAAGGGGCCAAAACTCAAGGCCATGGTTTTATTAAAAAAGAGAGATAGTTTATTTGCTAGTAGTAGGTAAAGTTTTTTTACAAAAAAAGGAGGGAGAAAAGAAAAAAATCAAACTTGCATCCCTTGGTCTCTAGTGTGTAAAAATTAATAAAAGCAACAGTCCAATAAGATTTTATTGCAGAAATGTTTAAGTGAAACATTTTAGGAATGCTTCAGACTTTTAAACAGTTACTTACGCTGTGGAGCACTGTAGCACTACAGTGCATAAAAATTGTTGCTTTTGGATGCAAGGCACGCCCAGTGCTTTTCATAAAATGAATAGTGAGACCTGGTTAATTTGAATCAGTTTGTGCATTCCTCCATATTTTTCTTCGGTTTTAGAAGCATATTGAGATTAACAGTTTACTGATGTGAGCAAATACTATATTGCATTTGGCTGGCTAACCCTGTACAGTTAATCATCAGATGTTTGCTTTAAGTTAATAGTGGTCAAATTATTAGTCACTAATTTTGGTCTAGAATTTACTTGCTCCTTCCGATTTCTTCATTGCAAATTTCTAATTGCAAATTGCTAATTCATGATGTGCGTCAGTCTATGGGGCACTGACAAGCCGTTTTTTTGTATCTGCCTTGTGCAATTAATTACCAAAATCACAACTTCTGTTCCTTGGTGAAGAAGCTTTAGCTTCTCAAACACTAAAAGGTAAATGGAAAATACTTGGCTTGTGCAGAAGATAAACAGTGTTATGTTGGTAACCGATAGATTCAGTAAAGTGTACAGATGTGCGTGTCCGAGCCCTTGGAGCTTGAAAGAGCACTCCCCAGCAGGGTCTGGGTTATGCGTGGTGATGTTGGAGTACACGGACAGTCTGGTAAAGGCGGCACCAGCGTGGGTATCCGGCTGTACAAATGTGGTTTTTGGATTGAGTAAACACTATTAATGCACACAGAGCTTTCAGATTTAACAGGCGGCGTGCTCTGGGGCCAGCTCCTTATTTGGAGACTTTTGGAAAATCCGGCCAGCTTTATTGAAGATATGGCTACTTGTTTTTACACGTAAAATAGAAAACAGGGTCTTTTTCAGGGCTGCTTCTTATTCCTGCAGAATGTCATGCTATTTCTGTGTTCATCAAACCAAAATCTTCCCCAGGGATGAGAGGAATTGAAGGGTTTAAATGAAAGAGCAACTGAACATGTATGTTACGTCATTTTTTAAAAGTGAACAGTTATTCAAATGCTTATTTTAAATGGAAAAACATGAGGAAAATTTTCTGATATCACCTAGGAAAATACTGTATTTTTCATTAACTATTTTTGATCATCAGGTAAAAATAAATCACAAACAATAAATGGTCATAATAGTGCCGGAAGAAAGTAACTTTTTTCCCATCAAAGTAATGAGAGGTTTAATTTTTTTTGTTGTTCCTCAGTTATTCCCCTTCCCCCATGTAATAGCTTCATTTCATCTACTAAAAGAACATTTTACCACACTGATGGTAAGACGAATATATTCACCACAGTGAAAAAAAACCCTGAAATAATTCTCCAATAACACAGTCATATTCCTGAAGGTTGCCAATAATGTAACACTTACTGTTGGTATGAATTAATTGTTTACCTCCCCTTCCCCCCAAAAAAAATGTTCCAAGCCCGTATGTACCCTTTAAGGCACATATAGAAGCTGTCCTTTGAAGACTTCTGAATTCTGGACTCTGAAACTGGAGGTGGTTCTACATATATAATTGTATTAAGTGATGGCAATGGGAGGGCATCACTCATATTTTTGAGGTATGAAGGCTTAAATACTCATTAAATCTTCAAGTTAATAATTATTAATGAAGCTAAATATTCGTTTTACACAAGATTTCAACAGGGTTTGAAAGAGGTGGTGCCAAATTCGTACTGCACGCTCTAAAGAAATATTTCTGTTGCAAGTGATTTGTTTATTACAAACATAAGTCTCAAATCCAGTTTGCTTTTGCTATTAATACTTTTCCTCTTTGTTTGCTTTTTACATTTCTTGCAGATTAGGGCAACAAAAGTCAACAAAGCCAATTTTGGTTTTGTAGGCAGTTTTACTTGCAGGTTCTGAATTCTGCAATGTGTGGGTGTTCCACTCTGCATTATAATTACTCAGTATTTCAACATAATTTTAACTGTAGTTTTTTTGATTCTCTCTCTCTCACACACACACTGTGCAAACAGTGCATTTTTAGATTTTTACAAAAACCTTTTTTTTTAAAAAAAAGAAAATATACTTATTTGGATGAATAGTGATTTCTGTCCCTTTATGAAGAGCTTCCTTTTTAGTAGTGATCAATGTAAGTGAACTACTGGTTAGAGTATAATCACAAAATACCAGTGGTTTTGGATAAAATCTCAAATAAAGAGAAATTAAACAGAACTATAGATTTGAACATGTATAATGTTTTTCTAAAATGTAGAAGTGACAGGTTTTGAGCTCAGCTGATGATAATACAACATGCTTTTGTGCTGTGGATAAAATGCCCAAATTACATAAAAACCATTACGTCGTTCCATTAGGTTGGCCTTCTCTTTTCCTCCAGTGACCAGTTGCAGAATGAACTTGCTCTGGGCTGAAATCATCTTTAAAACTACCGATGACAGGCTGATGGCCACCTCCTCTTCTTTGAGCTGGCAAGGCTGCCTGTCTGACTTAAAATAGCTACCCCTTCCCTAAAAGTAGCAATTAAACTTTCTAGCAGTCTTACATCTGGCCAGCTGTTGAGCCACTTTACCATGGGGAAAGGTGGCCAGTGAGCATTGGAAAAAGGCCCAAATAAGTACTGCGGGGAAAAAAGATAGTAAACGGATTCATTGTGAAATTGGACATGCACTTGAAACCAGCAGCTGAGGAGAACATGTGAACATGCATTCCTGACATATTTAACTTCCAGAGACTGAGGAGCTGCTGGAAGGGTGAAAATGCAGAGGTTGGTTAAGAACCACCATGGAAGATAGCTGTAGAACCCCCACCTACAACTTACATATGATTAAACTGCTGCTGTGCTGTGCACGGTGCTTACCACCCCAATCAGAAGAATTCTTTATTATTAATCACCTTCTTGTGCTTTCCCTGTTTTTGTTGATTTCACCTGTGATTGTGCCTTAATTTCAAATTCTCAGCGATGGTGCTGTGCCTGAATAGTGCCAGGCACGTTGCTGAGACCTGAGTGGGGCCCTCACCGTGCCTCCACAGGAGAAGCAGCGAATGATGGTAGTGTCTGAAGTAGTGTAGGAATTGCAAAAACTACACAACTGGTTCTGGCAGAAGATTACAACGTTACTACACAACTGGTTCTGGACATTAGGAGAAATTTCTTTATTGAAAGAGTGGTCGGATCTTGGAACAGGCTGCCCAGGGACGTGGTTGAGTCACCATCCCTGGAAGTATTTAAAAGACGTGTAGATGAGGCGCTTAGGGACATGGTGTAGTGGGCGTGGTGGTGTTGGGTTGACGGTTGGACTCGATGATCTTAGAGGTCTTTTCCAACCTTTTCTATGATTCTATGATTCTAAGATACAGTAATGCCAGACAAGTCACTGGAGAAGACTCATGGTTATAATAACAAGAACAGAACTGGTAGAAGATGATGATCTGTTGTGCAGTCACCAAAAAAAAAAAATTTTTTTTAAACTATTTCAGATGTAGGTTTATGTTCTCTCCTGGTCAGTTTCTTTCCTATAGTGTAGATATACTCCTCTTCTACACACGTGTGCAAACGAAAAAGAGAGAGGATTATGACTATTGTTCATTTGATGCCAGTCCTGCAAATCTTCCTAGTACAAGTGAACCTACTGGGCTCAATAAGAGTATTTGCTTGATTAAAAATTTATACAACTTATTGGAGAAATGCTTATGATGTAGTGATATGATATAGCAATACAAGCTTTTTCCCTCATAAAACAGGGAGCTCTTACTGTGAATCTATTTTATATACCACTTGTGGGGAGGTGATACGGCTGAGGCCGGTGTGTGTAATTGTGGCTCCCTGGGAAACGCTTCCACCGACTCTCATTAGTGCAGGAGGCCCGCGCGACACTTCTGCGCGGTCACTCCTGCTGCAGCTTCACAAGAGAAAGGACTCGCAGAATGACTTGTGTCTGTTTGTTTAGCGCTGTAAGTGATCACTTAGCGGGTTATTACCATACCTCGCTCTCTTCTGGAAGATGGCTTTCCTCCTCTTCCTAAGCCTGTCTAAAAGAACTAGTGCAGGGGTAGAGGTTGGGCACAAGGAGCCAGAGTTTTGCCTAACTTTAAATGCTATGCTCTCTCACTGAAACATAGTGATGTTGCAGATGCTGTGGGGGGAAAAAAAATCACCCTAGGAATAAACCTGGGTTTTTTTGCCTGCTATTCAAATCAGTGGGTTTTAGACCACCTTCTATAAAAGCAATAAGTACACTAATCGTAAATGTGATCTGTGATTCTCCTTCTTCCCTTTCTTTTTCCAATGTGCTTGGTAGATGATGAATTTGGCAGAAAACTCAGATATGTTCCAGTTCCTATTCTGTGTACAATTAGTTGATTAAATATGAGAAATCACAAAATTTTAAATTGAATTCTTTTGCCCAACATAAAATAGTATTTCGTAAGTTTTTTTTTAAATCGAGATGATCTGATAGTGGTACCTATAGTTTTCCATGCTTAAGCTTAGTTCTTGGTAGAAAAAAAACCATCATTCTAAGGGTAGTGTGCAATATTTAATTTCAACTAATGTCTGTGCCAGGAAGCATTTTAGTTGAGCTGTCTGTAAATATTCAGTGATTATAAAACAGGCATTTACATTGTAGAAACAAATTCAGCTGCAAATGTGAATTTCTGTCCTGCACTTTCTGAAGTATTCACCGATTCTTGAATTTTAGGTCTGCTCATAGATGCCATGATTATGGAAATAAATGAAAATATTATTTGGTGTCATATGAAACCCTTCTTTGTTGGACAACCATTTGGAATCAAAATAAGCTGAAAAGAAGCATCTGTTTTGGAAATAAATAGAAAATATGGAATACTATGGAACTGTAGAGCAATGATCTACAGGAAATATCTGTAACTGCAATATGCTGCGTATTATTATTCCAGACTATGGGTTTTTTTTCTTCCTATGTTTTATAATCCATGAGTTGAGATATCTTAGATAATTAACATACCCTTTAATTATTTTTAAGAGTAGGAGAATTTAATAGGCCTGTGGGAACACTCTAAATAAAAATAAAAACTGCTAAGTAAAGGCTAGTTAACAAGCAGGCTTTTTCATTAGGAAGAACACACTTCTCCCTGGTATCAGACATTTGTTACATTTTGCATAGGTTTTTTTTCTAGACAGACTCTTACAGCGTGGTAACACATGGTCTGATCCATGAAATCAATGTGGATATGATTCATCCCTCTGAAGTCTGCAATCTTTTCTTCATAAAACTAAGGAATATTCACCACTATGAAAACTTGCACGTCTAGGAATATTGACATACAATATTGGCAAAATACTCCTAATAGGAATGTACTGTATCAGTATAATAAAACAGTCTCCCATGAGCAGAAAACCTGCACAAAATTGTACAAACATGGATTGTAGAAGTATTACTCACTCTATACTAGCAGGTTTTCTGGTCAGCTCAGTCAGAAGTAGCACCTCTTACCCCTATGGGTTTGCTAGCAGATATGTGGGGTATGCATTGCAGAATTTGTGGCCGTTATCTGTACGACTAATCCCTCAATAATTTCAGGTCAATTTAATACTTGTAAATGAATAGTGGGAAAATCCCTTAATGGAACTTTTGGGCAAAGACACAGAGAAAAAGTGGCCTTTGCTTGTGTGGGGCCGCAGGTGACAAAATCCCTGCCAAGCGGTGGTTGCATACAGACTGCATCTACCTGTACTCTGCTAGCGGACTGCTGGGTCTAGCAAGGTAGACCGGTCTTGTGCATGCTATTGCCACGGCATTCGTTGGCACGGCTCGACGTCTGTCCTGGTGTGCAGAGCTGGTCTTGGGTTTACTTCATATCTGGTGCTGTAACTGATTGTTCTGAAACGTCTCCCTGCCCTATGATTAATACTTCTCCAGTTGCAATTAAAATGTAGCATGAAGGGCTTTGGCCTTATTATTTTCCCCTTTCCGTGTATGTCTGTAAGGAGGATAATTTTCTTTTTTTTTTAATCAAAATCAACTCTAGTTACCCTCTCATACTGAAATGAACCACATCAAACCGAAGAGCTCGGGGCTAGATTTCCAAAGAATTTTGACGTGGGAAACCTCTGAGAATTTTGGCTGTCTCTTTCTCAAAATCTTGAGTAATACCCCAAAAGTCCTAAGGTCAACTTATATGACAATTTTTTCATTCAAGAGATGAGGAATAACCGATGCCGTGCAGGGGTAAGCACTGCTGCAGCCCAGGCCTTCTCTAGTTGGTTGCATACTGCCTGGGTCTATGTGTATACTGGGTCCGGTAGGGTGGCCAGTTACAACAGTAAATAAATGTAATGTTCCTTGTAACCATTCTCACTGCGTTCAGGAGTAAGCTTTTGGTAGGCTCCTTTCTAAGGGGTCCTGTCCTCATCCCCTCCCTTGCAGTTCTTACAACCAGTAGCTGGCTGTAGAGGGAAAGACCCCTCCATTGCTTCATCTACCGTTGCATCGTCCTTAGTAGGGACTTTAAACTCGCCTCTTAAGCTACCAAAAAGCTACTGTGATAGCAGCAGCATTTGCTGTTGTCTTGCTGTAGGTAGCAGATGGAGGGAGTGAGCTCGGTTGTCAACTGCTGTTGCTAATGAGGGGTTGCGTGTTCTTCCCGGTTAGCCCTGCCCAGAGACATGTGTGTGACTCGCTCTGTGATGCCATGATAATCCCACCGGCTGCACGGCTGTCTCGTCCAGATCATGGAGACGATTAGCCTCGACTGAGGTACATTTACATTTGTGGGAAAACTCTTCCTGCCTAACTTCGTGGGTGATGGGAAAGGCAGGGTAGGCCATGTATCAGTGGAAGATGCCCTAAATTTTCCATAGTGCCCATGCCAAATATTTCTTTAAATCCTCAGTAATGGTGGTAACCAGCTGACTGGAAACATCGGAAACCCCTCACTACAGTTTAGAAAAAGTTTCATCTCTGAAATGTAACTGGAGTTAGAAGAAAAATGAACTCCAGTGGAAGATGAGACTTGAAACCTGGGTGGAATGGTGAATTGGGTCAGGGTCTACACAAAAATATAATATATCAAGCAAGAGCGAGTAAGGATACACAGCAAAGAATGGACCTGGCAGAAACAAAAGCCTGAGGTAGTAGAGAAAGGTAACAATAAAAGAAATAGCAAAAAGAATGAAGGAAAATTAATAGAATGAGGTAGAAACAGAGGAAGGCAAAGGGATAAGCAATTGTAAGGAGGAAGAAACAAAAGATCTGCAATCCAGGTTAGCGCTTTATCTAATGCCCTGTGTTTTGCTCGTAGAAACAAGATGGAAAAAGCAGAGGTGGGCATCTCTGTTATTTTTACTACTTCCTATTTTTCTAGTTGCTTTATTTTGGAACTTGTAGTTTACAATATTGGAGCAGGGATATAGAAGATGTGATCCTCTGCTTAACCGTGCTTCTGTCTAACCACCAGCAATGGCATGGACCAGTAGTAGCTCCTTCTTGGTTTGACAGCATCTAAAATCTTCTCTGCACCAACACAAAGACCTCCAAAAGGTGCGGGAAAATAGAGAGTACTCCCACGTATTCTCCGGAGCGTTGCTGGACTCCTCTTGCTTTAAGGTTATGGGTGGGTGGGAATGTGTGGGAGCGTGTGTCTGTCAAATATTTTTCAGATACTTTTTGGAGCAACAGCAGCTGATACAGGTGCCGGGACAGATCTGACTGGGCTCTGCTGCTCCTGTGGCAGAAGGATGTTTCCCCAGGGAGGGGGAGATGAACTCGCAGGCTCAGGGTGACCTCAGTTTTGGAGGAAGGGCATGAAAATGCCTGCAGCCAACCATGTCTCTCCTCCCAAGGGTGCCTTCTCCCACATTGCTCACTTGTTTGTTTATATTTGAGCAGCGCTTTATTTTTTAAAAATGAACCTCCTGCTGCTTGCATGGCAGAGTGTACTCTCTTCCAGAAACACACGCGGAGATGTGTGCACTAGCCACGTATACGTAGCGCAACAAGGAGGGCAAAGGGGCTGCTGTGCTGGGCAGAGTACATTAAACACTGTGAGGGATTCAGAACTGCCTCTTCTCCCTCCCTGAAACTGTTGCAGTAACACACCTCCTTAACTTCATCAGCCTCTTGTTACCTTGCATCACCCCTAAAGCAAAGCAGCCCTGGAATATCACAGAAGTAGTCCAGAGCAGGGTAAATTTGCCTGCTGCCACGCCTAGGTGGAACAGGATCGCTTCATTCACACTTTTCCGCGCTCTTATCGCTCCCCATCAAGCTAGTCTGTGCTTGCAGCCCTGCCTGCCGTGCTGCCTGCTGCTGACCGCCGCAACAGGCAGGCAAGGGATAAGCTGTCATATCAGCTCATCTTCAGTGGCTCAGAGTCGTAACGGCTCTGGTAGAAACCAAACACAATTCCCATTTCCCCTTCTCCAGAGCGATGCCTGGGAACGCTGGATTTGCCATACTGTTTTAATCTGACGTATCTGGTATCCGGCAACAGGCGCGGGGGAACCAGTTTCAGAGGGAGGGTGGCAAAATAGAGCGAGCCAACTTTTGCAGAGCTATTCAAGATTTGCTGGGGTTGGGGGTATTGCAGGTAGAGGAGGATTTCATCCTGATCTCTGTGGTTATCTGTTGACATGCCAGAGATGTAATTTGATGACCCCATTTAAAAATACGTGATAGGCAGTGTGTAATACAATATGTACAGTCTATGTGACCTACAGCTAGATGTCATTTCCCATGTGATAATTTTTACTGATGCTTTTGAGATTTTTTCTCTACTATTGTCTCTTCATACTTTTATCAAAAAAGCCATATTAAAGCCATAGATAGATATTTCTCACAGAAGGTTCCCTAAGTTTCAGGGGAAAAAAGGGGCTTATGCAAAGAAGTGGCAAATGTGGGGTTTGGTGTGTTGCGGTTTTTTTTTCCTTTCTGAAAAACAAAAGCTATCTCAGGTTTTCAGAGAAATTTCAAAGTAAATATGGAAATATTCTCTGTATAATGCCTTGTAGTCTCTCTCTAATGTTTTCTCCTCTAAATCGTGTTATCATGCTATGCCCTGACTTTGTGCAGTTCTTTTTTAGATCTAAATAAGTTGTATATGAAGACAAATAAAGTCTGGATTTGGCAATCCTCCTATAGAGCGTGCTTTCGTATCATCGTATAACAACGTATGCTATTTACAAAAACATTACTCAAGCTTTTAAAACCTAAGTGTTTGACTGTGACTGTCTCCACTGAATTCCAGAGGCTGACTACTCCCATCCTGCTGTGTTTCCTCCTCAGCTTAAATTTTACCTCGGTACAGTTCAGGAGGCCCCCCGCTCTACATAAATAACAGATAGATTGACAAAACAACCTGGATCACATTGTGGCCGCCTCTCCTGACGGTACGGGAAAATAAGAACTGCCCTCCTTTAAAGTAGATGCAGGCTGAGGACTGTGGGGCAGGAACTGTTGAGGTTTAATCCCGGACGGGATTAAATCCCGGGCTCTCTCCGTCCCCTTGATCAAACTGCTGATGAGGGGGATTTTCAGGGGTGTAAAAGAGAGTTAGGCATCCCTCCGCGATTGAAAAGCCGGGGAGTTCACCATTTTATGGCCCTTTGTGCTCCGCGTCCCCCTGCCTCGGCGCCTCTCTCTCCGGCGAAGACTCGCGCCCTCCCCGTCCCGCGGGAGGGCCGGGAGCTCTCAGGGGCTAATGGCTGGAGGCCGAAGCCCCGCTAAAGCTCTCCCTGTTAGGATGGGTTTGAACAACGGCACGTAGCCCCCCGAATGCCCTCCTTTCCAGAGCAGTTTTGTGCATGCCCGTTTGGCACGGCACAAAGACTTAACTCTTCCGATTGCTCCCCTTGAACCGAGAGCGCCCATCTGATTTTTCGGAGGGGAGAGGAAGGTGGGCCGTGTAACGGGAGTCGGGCCTCCGACAGCCGGGCACATTTGCTACTTTTAGGAAAGCTGGGGAGCAGCCATTAGCCGGCACGGGCAGCGCTCTTAAGGGGCGCGGGCTCCGCTCCTGTAATACATCCCTTTCTTAATGCGACTTGATGTAGATAGAGCGGGGGCCTCTCAGGTGTGAAAAGCCCTGCTGCTCCTGGCTTGGAGTGGCCTCCAGACGGCGATTTGGCGACGTCAATCTAGTCATGCTTGATTTGGACACTTAACGCGGTAAAGCAGGATCCCTCTCCCCCCGATCAACTTCTCAATTAGCAAGCTGCCTCCTGTAACGGCCTTGTTTCACAATCCCTCCGGGCCGCTTCAGGGGTCATTAGGGTGAGAAAACTCCAGCGCGAGCGCCGGCTCCAGCCCAGGCGAGGGGAGCCGAGAGATTTCCTAAATACATATAACCCTTTTTCAAGTTGTTTGCTTTCATGGGATTGATTCATGGCACATTAAGAAGCTTAAGGCTTCGGTATCTTCTTTAAACTGCCCACCTTATCGCCTTTACAGCTGACAGTTTCCTGACAGCCGGAGTGTAAGCAGAGATAACTAGTAGGTTAGTACACATATATATATTATATACGAATACTATATACGCTGCTTGGTATTTTCTGCTTTAAAAGGGGACGGGGGGAGCTTTTCGTTCGTAGTCTCAGCGGTTTTGGTTAAAGAGCAGCCACCGCGAGCAGTCGCTAATTTTAACGGCAGATCTGGAGAGGTACACAGGGGCTGCCGATACCCAGCTGCAGTCAGCGTAAAATAATAAATAGACAAATTTATGTCCTCGTCTCCCAAATTTCTTCCCTTTCTTTATTAGGGAGCAAACTATTGTTACATTAAATATTCAAACTACACAAAATCTCAAGGGCTTTCCTTTCCCACAATGTGTTACCAGTGTTCATGCATATGAAGAACAGTAACCCATATACAAACGGCACCTTTTTTAATGAGCAATATATGTCAACATGACACCTTCTTATGAAATGCAGCTTTTTAGGTTCTGCCTTTGTGGATGTAATAATTGAGATGTTTCTAATATATGCAGTTACATTACCTGCTCATTGTTTGCGATTTTGTTCGTCTCCTAACTTTATGCTGTTTATAATGCTTCTAGCACTTACCTCAATTCATGCTCAGTTTTATTTAATTAGAAATATAATTTTCTGCTACATTAATTATAAATTTGAGTGAGACGTTGGCACAGAATTTCCTCAAGCATTCTTTTTAGAGGAGGAACAAATATCACAGGGAGTAGGAAAGAAACTATAACACCAGATGCAGGTGTAAAAATATTGATATCTTAAAACCGAAACAATTTAATAAATACATGAGAGAAAAAATCAATTATTTGTAATTATTTAATTAATGCATCTTCTCATTTTAGTGCAATATTTATCGAAACAACTGGGTTAATGCTAGAAAAATGTCATGGCGATTTGTCTCAGAATCTGACATATTTTGAAAGCATACTTCTAAAACCAGCCCTAAATATGCTGAAATCTGAGTTTTGAAAACTATATTTTTTTTAAATCATCATTTTAATGTTTATGTTTTGCTTGAAATATTTTTTCCCAAAGCTGTAATGTTTTTGTGAACGTGTCGATGATCTATAGATACCAGCAATGCATATGCATGCAGAATGCAATGTATATAGTGTATATGCTTCTTCAAAGTACCCTGATGCTTTGATTTGTAACTGTTTAAGGTTTTACTTAAAATTCTGAACACTGAGCAGAGCATAGCCATTTCAATGGAATACTTCAAATAGTAAGTCCTAAAGGTGACACAACAAAGGAAATACCTTAGATACTGCGGCTTTTATTTATAAAGGAAATGCTCACATAGTCCAATGAAGGAAAACTTTACCTGTTTCCATTTCTATAGGAAGAGCAGTTCTATTAAACCATCGCTTTGTTGCATGAATTTGCAAGCGCATCATCTGATTTGTATGAGCAGAATGAAATATTTGCATGCCATCTAATGGATTGATGTACATCCTTTTTCCTAATTTCTAAGCATTTTGCTTATTGCAAACATTAAAAAAAAATCTTCTTACTGTGCAGCACTCATCTTACAGTGGTTTTTACAAAGGCGAAATTCCAAATACAGGACAAGAAATTATTGTGGTTTATAGTGGGGAAAAACATGACTCTTTTCCTTATTATTCTCTCCTGTTTTGGAACTGTTTTGCTATTTTTATTTTACACACATGCTTACACACATGCACACGCACACACATCTAGTTTAGCTCTGCGAGCAATTTTCCAGAAAACAGGTGTCTGGTAGTCTGAGTACCATATATCTGAATGTCATTCTTGGGCAAATGCTTATGTCAGTGAGTAGCTGCTATAAATACATTTATGTTTTTCATAGTAGCTATCATTCAGGGCTCTTAAGGGACTTTTGCACACCAAGCTTCCTGTTGTCCTTTTAATGCAAAGTAAAGATGGGAAAATTGAGGTGCAAAGGGGGGATATTTGCACAAGGCCATTTAGCAAGGTAGCGCAGGGACCAGGGATGGAGACTTCTTTTCCCTGCTCTAAACATTGACTCACGCTCCCTACCGACTCTCATCATGAACCTCTTCATATAAAAAAAATGACCGTACCTCGGCATTCCTAATAGCCCCTTAGATAAACGCTGGGCACAGCACACCTCCTCAGCGGAACAGAACCAGGCTGGCACGAGGGGCCCGGGCCCTGCGGAGGTGCAGCCATACACCTGCTCGGGAAACGTTGCCAGTTTGGGGCTCACAGTGCCACGTATTGTCTTCTGGCTGTTCCATGTATGCTCTTTTACAGCTCGCACCGTAGCTCTCATTCTCTGCCAAAATCTCCAGGGTGATTCCCACGAGCGGTGAGGTTTCTGGGCTGGGGATCACCACCTCGGAAAAAGCAATTCTTCCCGCACGTTTGTTGTATTCCTGGATACATATCTCCTAGCAAAACGAGACGTGGAAACACGATGAGAACCTTGTGGCTGTACTTCCTACCTAAGCACGTCTTTGCCTACAGCATCATGGCATGAAAGAGCCTGCTAATGATTCTTAAATGTTCATTACTGTAGATCTTCTCCCAGAATATACTTCTCACCTTGAATGACCCATGTGTTGAATTTTAACTAAGGGAACCCATGATAGTAAGTCTGTCATGATGCTGGCTTTTTTTTCCTCTCCAACTCTTAAAAGCCTTTTATTATAGGACTGCTTAAGGCATTCTTCAATTAGCATGTGCTGTATTGTGGCTGGAACAGCTGTTTACCATTTAATAAAGCATGGCATAATTTATTTTCAGAGTCTAGCAACCATCTTTGCTATTACACCGGGGGAGAAACACAGTAACTGCATTGTTCGCAGCGCTGATGAAAGAACTATGGACTTTATTATATGACCTCATAGAACTATTAACTTACCCCCCACTTCTATTTCAATATGTATTTACCTGACAGTCTGTGCATTGATTTCTTACCCAGAGGTTCTACATTCTCAGTCACCTCTGGGGCAAAATGAAAAATGTCTATGTTTTATGTCCCTCACATTAGGCAGCTAATTATATATTTGTACCTTAATTTCCTTCCCTTCCCCCATCTCCAGGGGCAAACTCCGTATGCACCACTTAGACCTTTTCTCCTTAGTCATTGGAGAAACAATAGAGTTGTTGGGAAATGGTAGGAGCTTGGCCACTGCTCATCAGGGGGCTTTCTGTTCATTTAGGTCTTTTTCTTCTTAGATGCCTCCTTCCCTGTTTAGCTCTTCGTGTGGGGGATGAATCTGAAATGCACCTTAGAAGCATCTCTGGTGGGTTCTGCTTCCTCTGCAGCAATGTGGAGCTGTATGTGGTTGTAAGGCAAGTGGCAAAATCCCCACATCGATGTTGCAGGTGACACTGGTTCCCTCCTAGGAGGGACTGCAGGTCATCTGCACCACCTGACATTAGTTGCGTGGCGTGACCAGAAGGACAGATGGCTGCTGCATGGAGCAGCATCCATGTGGCAGGTGAGCATGACTCTTCCGTAGGCACCATAGTGAGCAAGATCATCCCTGAGGGTCCCTCACCTCCAGCCCGTTCCCGGCAATCTTGTTGAGTTATTGCTGAACTGTCTTTGAGATCATTCCTTCAGGTGAGAAGGCGGCAAACGGAGCTCAGCGATGCTTTGTCGCAACTAAAAGGTACGGGTACAGCCTTGAATGATATCCTTATCATGCAGTACGTGGCACAAAGCCTGAACTAGCTTCCAGGTCCAGAAACAGTGTAGACACATCTAAGTGGCGATGCAAGCGGTTAGTTAGCTGGGACGTGAACCTAATTAGCCCCGGTGGAGTGCTACACAGGCACAGTCACAGCACTTAGCTGACCCTGAACTGTACCACTATGCTGTGCCAGTTAGACCTACCCCCAGGCTGGGAACCAGCTTGGGATATTGCATTCTTATTCTTATTTGAGTTGAGGCATTAAATTTGTTTTTAAGTTGCTCAAGTTTGACAATGAAAATACGTCAGCCGAGTATCTGCAAATTTTTAGATCCAGCCTGTGCATGTGGATGGATTTATATGCATGATTTAAAGTAAAGCATGTGTAGAAAGATGAAGTTTATATGGCTGCTTTGTAGAAACGGATGTAATATTGATGTTGACTTTACTGGTAGAAGTTTAAGGATGTCACGATGCATGAGTGGTGGTGCAAAGCAGAGCCCTGAGTGCATTGGGAGGTCATTTTTAACTTGAATTTATTTCCGCAGTATCAGGCATAGATCATTGTGCACTGTGCACAATCATCCTTGCTTTTCATCTGAGTCAATGAGAGTGGTTAAAGAAAATTTAAAATGAAACAAAATTGTAACTTGATTAAAAGCAGATAGTAAATTAGGCCAGAATACTCCTTAAAATTGCATTTTAGCTTTAAACTGAAAGTTTGATGATCTGACTGCATGACTGAAGGGACAGGGTAGCAGACTGTGACATAAACGATGTAGCTATATTTGCTCCTAAGATGAACAAGGGTTTTTTAAAGTTGTGTGATTTAGGTTTCAGAGTTAACACTCCATTGACCAAACAACAAAATTCCCACCTCCCAGAGCTTTTTCAAACTATAGATGGTGGCATTACATCAATTATGTCTGGTCATGCTTCAGATTTTTTGAGCCAAAATTAAGGCTGGTAATACTTACTTGAAATGAAGGCTTAGATTGTTTCACAGAACACAAATAATCTAATTAGGGAAGGATATAGAAGTAAATCTATATTTTGTTTTGAATGTCTGGTTTTGAGGTGTTTGAAAAATGGAATTCATCCGTGCTAACTTTACATAAAGAATTCTTTCATGCAGTCTGCAGAGAAAAAAAAGGCTCGGTTTCATGAACTTCAGCAGGCGCCGGACAGAGTTTGGCAAATAGTTTGCTCTACACAGATGAAACAAACTGAAAGTCTGCGCTGAGGGGAATGGCTCAGCTACATTAAATTACGATCCACAGTGGTGAGGGCAATACATAAACCCCGGGTGCAAAAGGACAAAAACACCCCCTGCATTAACTGTTGGACCTCAGATTACATACAATCATTTTCTTCTACGATGATGGTATACAGCAGAACGGTGTGAGAAATAGCAGCTTCACCTGAGAGAGGTTTGCACCTCCAGTCTTCAGCGTGTGGACCACGCTGCAGATGACACACGAGTGCTAAACATCACACACAGCCCAACCGAAGCCGGATGGGATTACTCACATACCTGGGTTAGCTAAACATGAAAGCAAAACAGACTCAGAGAAGTAACGTGTCGCTGTGCTGCAAGGCTACAGCCATGCTTTACCGTCGCATTTCCATCTGCCCGCCATCCAGCTACCAACTTAAATTTTTAGTAGCAAAGGCCCCAGAGCAAAGGGGAGCTGCGTTTCCGGGTGGCACACGCTGGGTACCCTTACAAACAGTGTTACGAATATCAGCATACTTCCAACATCGAGTTAATTCTTCAGTGTCTGACTTTGCTTTTAAAATAAAATGAAGGGTACTGAGGTGAAAAGGTTTCTCTGCTCTAGTTTGGCAAAACTAACCCTCTTTTCACAGTATTACCAAACAAGGCAAACACTGAATCAGCCTTTGATTTTAGTAGACGTTTAAGCACGCTTCAGCAATTGTGTTTGAATGCCTGCCTTAACGTGCTTAAACTGACTGGACTGTTTTATTTGTCTTTTCTTTTTCTTCATCTTTTTTGCAGTATCTAAAATCGGGGACAAGGGTTTAAGCTAATTTGGATAGGCATCTAAACCATGTTATCTAACTGCCCCCATGTTACAAGACTTGTGATTTTACGTTTTCAAAAATAATTCAGCACCCAGAGAGCTGAGCTCTCGTGGAAATCTGGCTGCCTCA
>NC_134312.1:71427419-71452419 GCF_964195595.1 Calonectris borealis | reverse complement strand
TTTTCTTGTTCATTATAATCCTTCTATGTTACAAAAGGATGCATATGTGTGATTTTTTTTTGTAATACACCCACTTGAAAAGTACTGAAAAATCTTTAGCAAAGAGAATTTAAAAAAAATTTATATAGATGTCTGGCAAAAACAGCATTTCATATTGTTCTTACAGTATTTTATACTTCTACTCCTGATGTGACTATATATAGTTTACAGCCTCATTTACTTTAATGTGCTACCTGAATAACATAATCATAGCAATAACTATGGTATAGGGTTGTAAGGTGCATGAACCACTAATGCTTTCTGACAATTTAAATGACTTGTTCATAAAATGTTCTTTTAATAATAGTGGTAAAGCTTTTAGCACTAGATGTCAAAAATGCGAAGAATATTGGCTTTTTCAAGTGTTATTTCTTTTCTAGCTAAAGTGTGTTTTAATAATAAATAGCACCAAAAGCCAAGGTTATGTGGCTCTCGTCTGTACGGCAGGATCCGAGCAGAAGACTCTCCCCGCCTATGCAAACAGCTTGACCTCGGTCTGCACAGTTATGTAACATCCCTAATGTGTTTACTATTTCTTTGTTTAGTTTAACACGATGTTTCTTTTTTCAAGAAAGGTCAGTATAACCTGCAGAAAAAAATAACATCGCAATAGGTGCAATATTAGTCTGTCACTGCTTCGTAAAGCTCTCTCCGGCAAAAAGGGCTATGCCTTTGTATTGTAAATTGGGCAGGCTTGTACCACCAAAGACCAGCCTTTCCAAAGGGGGGTGTGCTGGGAAGTCAATCAAAGGCCAGGCAACCGCTGGGGAGAAAAAATAAAAAGATAAAAAAAAGAAAGTGTGGTTTTCTTTTCAGTTAAGCATCTTCAGGAATATATTTCTTTCTGTATCTCCAGGTTATTTGGCGTTACAGGAAACTGTGCTGCCTGTAGTAAGCTCATACCTGCTTTTGAGATGGTGATGAGAGCAAAGGACAATGTTTATCACCTGGACTGTTTTGCATGTCAACTTTGTAATCAGAGGTAAGAGAATTTCTTGGGTTTGTTCCATAAGCTAAGTGCTAATTCGGCACTGGTGCGGGCATACATTCAAGTAAAGAGGAAACGTCTACCTGTAGCGGAAACCCAAGACTAAGAGTAAGACCTGAATACTTTCCTGGAACTGATACAGAATATCTTTCATGACCTTGGCCAGAAAACTTTTTGTGCCTCAGATCCTGCATCAATAAACAAGAATAATGTTGCTTCCTCTCCTTCAAAAGGCTGTCTGTCAAGCTTAATTAATTAATATATATAAAGGACTTTGAGATCCTTTTCTGCAGAAGAGCATAGCAGTACCATTTGTCATTATTACATTAATTTCACTTTAATTCTTCATTGTTATCACATGTATTTCTTTTAAAGTACATGTTGTTTCTTCCTGTTGTCGGAACTGAATCATTTAAATTTAAAAGATGATGTTCCCATCATTTTCTCTGTAGCAGCATTGGACTTCTTATGCCCTATTTTTATTTCCATATCCTACCTATAGGTTATAAAAATCCCAAGGATCCAAACCTGACACTTTGTTCTGAAGCATCACCTATATGGTACAGTTGCAGAACGAATGTCAAAAATGGTAAAATTGTTAACAACTGAATTTTTCAGAGGCGAATACAGGCGAACTTATAGCAACTATATTCAGAGTGGTGGCCAAATCCTGTCAGAGATTTCACTGAGAACTCTACTCCTGACTCCACGAGAGCTGCTAGCAGCTTTGCCAGTGACTTAGAAGTCAGGTCTAGGAAATGAGAGAACCAATTATGTCCGCTCCTTAATGTACCTATTATGTTTTTTTCAGTTATTACGTGATCCTATTTGGAGTTTTATAGTGTTCATATTGTTTTTCGTTTTCAGGTGGGGAGAAACACGAGATGTACATTTCTAGGGAAGTAACAAAAAATTAGGAAGATAATAGTCTAACAGGCTAAAGTTAGATACAGCTCTAACTAAGCTTTGCTAACTCACCTTGTCCTGCAGTGTATTATTTTGTAACACTGTAGTCATTTAAAAATCAAACCTCCCTAAAGAACCATAAAATGTACAGCTGCTAATAAGTGTAGCACACTACAATTATGCTCTTTAAAAAAAGCCAAATTGACCTTTTTCATCATGTTGCATGGGAAATTAAAATACCAGGCAAGTAATAACCACTGCTTAAACTATATAATAATGCAAGGTAATTATAGCTTCTAATGCTATTTAAAGTCCTATATCAATTTTGTCTTGCCACAGAACTAAGAGGCTGTATTCTGAGTAAGACAGGCAGAGCCTCCGATCGTACCCACTTAAGACACACGCACACTCCTAGGTTTCGCTTCTTAAACCCTTCACATCCCTGTTTTTTTCAAACCACGATTCTAGTATCATTATTAAAGTGCCTAATATATTTCTGTTGTTTGCTTCATTTATTACATGCCATAATGGGGCTGCATATCTTTAGTGTTGGTTATGCACAATTAGCACTTAGTTATTGTCTTGTCACTTCAGCCCACACAAGACAAACTTCTTTAATGTAAGAAGTCAGCTAATCTTCATCAGTCAAGCAAAGCAGACAATGTTTGTTACTCTGAGTGCAAAAGATTTTCATCATAGTTAGCACTCTTGGATCTGAGGAAGTGAACTTTCTTTTTCTTCCCCCCTAAGAGTGAAGCTGTTCTGATTATTTTTAATATTCCTCTTTTACCATTACAAGCGTGAACTAATGTATGATTTCACTTTGCAGCTAATGTACATCATACTATGCCCTAGGGCCACTGATCCCCCTGGAAAAGTGCTGTTGGGTGCTTCTGAAACAGAGCTTTCCTGGGATATTTAATAATTCTTAGCCTTGTCATTCCTGAGCCTTCAATCTAGTCTCTTATTTGATTTTTACTTTGCATGTAGTTTTGGCAAAGGGTTATGAAATAATCTTACAGGAGTCTTAGGCTGGGAACAAAAGAATTGATTTACCTGAAATACAGTCTAGTTCATCTAGTCAAAACAGGGAGCAGTTCCAGAAGTTTCAAAGAATTGCAGAAATTCTCAAAAGTGGCCCTAATCCTGATTATATTACAATAGCTCTCACGGAGCTTAATAAAACAGACTGTCTGTAGGGTACCTTTCTTCCTCACAATTTGGGGCTACTGGCACTCTGAAGAATTAATTTTGTTGTTTTTTGTAATAAATACTATTTCATGGATGCTCCAGCTTAGCTCTTCTGTCGTTCCTGTGGCAAAGCATCCCACTGACTACATTGTCTCATTAATAAATAGCTTTAAATCTTTTGTTTTTCATTACTTGTGTAACAATAAAAGATAGAAATGCTAGACACCTGACCCATCACCAGTTTTGGAGTTTTTTTATATCTGCTGTGAAACCTCTATTTCTTTTCTTTTAAACTGAATAATCTTGTCAGTCACCATGCCATTAGTAATTTCTGTTGCCCTTCGCAGGATCCTTTTTTCTTCCTCTAGTTAAGCTAATCAAAACCAAACAGCAGATTCCAAGTGAGGATGAGTTTATAAGATAGCTGTTTAATTTTCTTTCTTTATTCCATGCTGCCCCTTCATATGCAAAATAATGCTCTTGAGCTTTTTTAGATCTGCTCTTCGCTTTCACTCCAGCCACTATCCCTAATGTGGTATTTATTTATTGAAGAGATTATTTTTATTTACAAATGCATCAGAGATATCCAAAAATCGCCAACAGAGGTAGCAAGGCTCACCAGCTATTTCAAGGCATGTATTCCCCACCTTCACATTCTCTTCCCCAATTAAATTTTAAATTCTTTGGGTCATTCTTTATACTGATACAAGTACAACATAGCTGGAGTACTACCAGAAAGTATATAACAGTCTCTGTTCAGTTCCATAGTTCAGATTTTCAGTTTTCGTCTACCATTTAGGCTTTTTCCTAACAGAATATATACAACGCTCATGAGTAGACTAAAATGTTTCTTTAGTTTGCATTACTTTGTCTTTGCCAACACTGAATTTCTTCTGACGTTTTGTGCCTGGTTGTGCCTTCCAATGCCTTCGGCCTTCCAAGCTAGCTAATAATTATATTAACTCGCATCACACCAATCCTTGGGGCAACCCGTTCTTTGGGCTTGCTATTGCATGGCCCTCATATTCCTGCCCTTTAAATAGTTGATCCTGGCCCAGGTGAGAAGGGCCTGCCCGTTTTTGCCTAGTATTTTTTGTGAAAGATTTGGTGATTTTTCTGCTTTTATGTACAACTTCACTATTTGCTTTATTATTTTTGAGTATCTGTAACTCACCATCCAGCTCAAGTCTCAGTGTGGATGGTAGTTAGACCCCCTTGATTTCAGGGGACTTTTTTTTGGGCCATAAACTGCATCTCTGAACTAAGTCATAATGTGCCAGTCCCCTTTTATTGGCCTCCTGAAGGCTAGGTTTTCAGAGTCAGAAGAAAACCACATCATCTCACATACTGTATTCTAGCAAGACAGACTGTAGACAGGACTGTAGACACAGACAGGACTGAAAGAGATCTCCTGAGCACTGAGCCTAGTCCCCTGGTGTCAAATATGCACTGTCTCGTATTTTCCCTTTCATAAAGCTCTCCAGCTCTAGGATCTAATTGCTCTGTCCAGCCATTTTTTGACATATTTTCCCCATTTTTTCTTGATACTGATGCTTAAAGCTGTAGGGATTTTGTGAATATTAAGCTCTGCTCCTAGCCTAAAGGTTTTAGCATGCCCTTATCTTTCATGTCTCTGTCCAGCTTACTCCTAATTTGAAGTTCTTCCATCGCCTAAATACCCACAGAGCTTAGTGACAGTCATCTTAATGGTGTGAGTGCTCCCTTTTCTTCTCTGTAAACTTATTAAAGTTCTCCTTAGAAGCACTTCACCTCACATTGGCAGTAGCCCCAATATAGTTGATTTCTGCAGAAAATTTGAAGGGAAAAAAATGGAAACCACTGGAAAGATAAACTTGTAAACAGACACTGCCTTTCACACTTTGTCAGGTTGCATGTGTGTGACTAGCAAAATGGAGTGGAAAATCTTGTGAGTGGGCTCAGCTGTATCTTTGCTTGACACTTTTGACTACAGCGATGATCTCAGTCTGCCTTCGGCTTTCCCACTTTCCGGAGTTTCAGTGTCCTTCCTTTCACTCTGTCGGCTGCTTTAGCAGCTTGTTCCATACTTCTGTGATATTTTCTCTCTGCTGTCTGAAGTCAGCTCGGGCTATGGTTTAAAACCCCCATCTGCTATCACTGAGGGGTGTTTCAATCCACTGTTCCATCCTTCTATCCGAAACAGCCTTTATTTTAATGGGAACTGAACTGAAAATGGTTACATACTCATTCAAATCGCTGTCCTGGTGTAGCTGTAAACACTTACCTCCAGTATAAACTGTAAAATGCCCAGACAATGCTGCCTTTGTTCTCTATCATGCGGCGGGGAGGGAATGCAATGCCAGGCACATCCTTACTTCAAACACCAACATTAGATTTTTGCATGAGTGGTCATTTTATAAATTCTGAAGACCTGAATGCTACTTATTTTCATTGAGTGTCACTAAATTTAGAATAAAAATTAATACATTTTCCATACCTGCTTTTAAAAAAATAGTAATGAAAAGCACACCAAGTTGAGGTTTGTCATTGTAAGTTGAACTAGGATTCTGTGTGTATAATACTACATCATACTGGTAAAAATGTACAAATGCAGGCACAGCTTCCACTTTCCAGCCTTTGATAACAAATGGACATTTTGACAGAACCCATGGAATTAGTAAACCATAGGTGTGGACTGATGAACTGTGATGTAAAAAAGTGGCTTTGTTCTCTTAGTGGTGCATATAGGTTAACATTAATTTAAGTTATACTGGAAACTCAAAGGAGCTTCAAAAAAAGGAGGAAAGGACAAAGTTACATCACTGAGTGCACAAAGCAGGGTAGAAGGGTGTGGGTGGGGTAAGTAAGTCTGAGCTTTCTTTACCCTAGAGAAGATCAATTAAATGCTTTCAGATTTTGTTTCGTTCTACAGCATCAAAGATTTGACATTACCAGAGGAGGCACTTCACACACAGCCATCTTTGTTCACAGCAGTATTTCTCTTGCTTTCTTAAGAAGTCTTCGGTACCTTGATACATGTCCTGTACATCAGAAAAGATGACAGACAGCAGTGAGATCTCCTTAAATATCTGTTCTGAATGAAATAGCTATTTCTCAAAGTGTAAGTTTTATACTTCTTGTGATTAGTCTAGGCACACCTTCCCCTTCCAAACAAGGTGATAACAGAGGTCATTTTGTAATATAAATGGCCTTCCTTTTGCTATTGTAAAATATGACAGGAGTTCTAGGATGTAGGTTAATTATAATGGTCATTCTACTAATGTCACAGTCGTGTCAAAAGTAGTATTATCAATTTATGGTGGTAAGTCCAATCTGGCATGTTAATGCAGCCTATTGTATATTTTTTCCTGTTCGTCTTCCGTGCCTATTAAATAAATTGGGTGAGGGTTTTAGGGAAGGCTGAAGACTACCATCTGCCTGCTGGAAGAGTAATAGTCTTGCCTCATTATATACTCCTAACCCAGTGGCATCTCAATATGCTCCTTGACTCCATTTGATATATGTGCCCAAGTTGTGCCCTGATTTACATCGTATGCCAGTTCCATGAAAAAACCACTTGCCAGAGGTGGAAGGCAAAGGCTTGAATTTACCCTTCCATTTTAAAGCTGAGGCAGGTTTAAATCCTAGACTGTGCAAAACCAATCTGAAATAGTTGCAAGATTTAGCTCTTTGACTTCAGAAGAGGCTAAATCTGCTTTTGAGAGTCAAATAAGGTTGAAAGTGTGGATGGACAGAATTTGTCATATTTCAGCTGTATAATTGCCTGGTCTCATTGTACTTAGGAGCTAGCACGCCACCTTTAAATGTTTTTCACCTAGTGCTTACCTCTTGTCACCTAATGAGTGCATAATTCACACATTTAATACCCAGGGGCACATGCAAGCCTCACCGTCCATCTTTGCCGATGTGTTTTGGTTGCTGAACTTGCACAATACAAAAACAGTTGCAGAATTTGGACTATAAATATCTCAAGTAACAGGTTTCCCCCAAGGCACAGAGGATCACCCGCCAGTGTGCAAACGCAGCCCCAGATGAACCCAGAGGGTGTCTTACCATGCAGACAGACCCTCACCCCACAGGTTATCACACAGCCAAGCGTGTCTAGACAGGCCACTGGCAGCCTCTCCGCAAGACAGCTGTACACTTGGAGGGTAAATGATTTGTGGAACTCTGTATGTTTAAAGCCACTCATGCATAAAGCTGTCAAATGCCATGTAGACATAGGTAGAGCATTTCTGACTCGACATATTAACATAGCAAAAGCAAAAGGCATTGATGCTTTTTATTGGGAAAGGCATCCTGACTCCCTCGTGTAGCTGGTGTAGTTTAATTCAAACCGTGGCACTTCTCTGAGGGCTGAAAAACAAAATCCTTCAGCCAGGATTTTGATGCAAGCAATATTGCAAGAAGTCATATGTGAAAGTATTGCCATGCACATGAATTGCACTTCAGCAGTGTATTTTTCATTTACTAAATATTTTAAACAGATTAGTCTGCTAAGTTCTGTATTACGCTGGAACACAAAGGAATACGTAGCTGAATAACATTCACAGTTTAGAGTTAGTGCTTTCTGCTGGGCAAGCAGAGGTGGTTGCATCTCGCACTGGTGCCTGACCCACGGGGAGAGCCGCCCTGCTGCGCAATAGCCCTCTGATGTGGTGGGCATTGCCAGCCCGACGTCTCCTGCTCAGTCCCCATCAGTAATCCTTGGGCTAACTGTAATGGAGTGACTGATTTGTCACAATACCTAACTTCCCCTGCTTTAGTCCACACTAATCTGTACATTCCTTTAAGAGAAGCTAAGAAGGACTTTTTTTAAATCTTTTTTTTTTTTAAAGTGGCTTCTCTGGGAAAAGCACTTTTACATATTAGCACTAGTTAAGACTCCTTTACCTAATCTGGTAAGATGCACAAAAGAATTTTTGTCAGCATTGTGGTCAATGGACAAAAATACTAAGGATGGAAACTAGAGAAACTGCCAATGAACTTGTTTGCTTCAAGAATTTTGCATTTCAACACACCTATTCAAAATACTTTTGTGCTGTTAGTAGCCTAATATACCAGGATTGGGGTGGGAAGGATAGCAGGAACCTGTAATTTCTATAAAAGTCTTGACCACAAATATCTTAAAGATTTCGGGATCATTCCATAATCTCTATTTTCAATCATCATCAGCACCAGGCAGTAATCCTACAGAAAAAAAAGTCCACAAATAAACAAACCAATTTTCCTTTAAGAGCAGAGCTAATTCTTTTCAATCCACTTTTTTATTACACTATTTTCCCTCTATCTATTTAGCTAGCATAAGGATAAATTTCCAAAGCTACCCAGTTGGAAAATAAATGGGTTCGCTCTTTGTCTAGCATTCCAATCTTCACAAATGTAAATCAGTCCAACTGCTACTCATTTAAACCTCCAACTTCACAAAACATTAAAGGACTGCTTTCAATACACAATTTAATCTGTGACAATTCACCAAGATTTCTGCTTCAACATCATTAGAAATTGACTATCTGATAAAGAAAGACCACTATCAGAGGTCAGGTGGGTCAACCTGTGTCATTTACGTAGTTTTACCGGGTCAACTACAGCAGGCATCACTATTTGAAGGTTAAATTGTTACAATTAAATACATATACAGCTATTCCCATAGCTGCTCTGTTGTTAAATCTACCGTAAACAACACAAGCATTTATATCTGACCCTAATTGTGTCCAAGATGTCACCATTTGGAAATTACACAAAAAAGGACATTATAATCCGTTACACATTAAACAATACTTTATGTAGTGAGATCCATAATTAGCTGGTAGAAACCGGTTTCATTTATTCACATCAGTGTTAAGGGGTTCATTTAGGTTACTTTCTTTCATTTTAATTGGAATAATGTGAGCAGTGCCTCCCAATATATTTTATAGCTGGAGAGTTCACTATAAACAAAGGCACGTAACCCTGCCAAGGCAGTCACTAGGGAAACTCTTTTTCTATGCGTTGGCCCTATTCACTTGCTCCTTAAGTATCTTCAAAAAGATTGGGTTTGTCGGGGGGAAGGGTTGAGGGGGGTGTCCGTGAAGAACCTTCTTATATTCAAGCATACTGCTTAGCTGGGAAATCCTACTTTACTTGGAGTTTGAAGCCAGCCAGCCAGAAGCGTTAACGTTACGTGATTTTCCTGCTCATCAGAGAAAATCAAATGAAATATCTCAGTAGCATTTTGTAGCAATCAGATCATTCTGATGCACATAATAGTATAACAAGGTAGGTATACTGATACCACAAGAGAGAGAGTAGTTAGCTGAGTAACTAAATTTATAATCAACTCCTACAGGAAGGAAAAAAAAAGGTTTCTCTGCATACCTGCCTGTGTGTCTCTGGTTCACACCACAATATATGTAAAGTTGTGTGTACGCTAGAAAAGGTTCTCAGAACCACCGGTTTAAATCAATTCTAGTAAAATATCCAGCTGGAATATAACAAGAAATTCTTACCAGTACGCCTGCACAAGACAAATGTAACGTATCTCAGATGAGCTTCCTACTGCATGCGATCACTTTGTTTTCCTTCTGATTTGCGTGAAAGCAGGACACTTACTTTTCACTCAACTCAGTAGCCTGGGATATTTATTCTGTTTTATCTGTGTGCTAGTGACCCGATCCAAGACTCCCACAGTCTTCGGTGGGCGCTGAATGAAGTCCTTGGCTGGGGAAGCAAAAGCGCTTGAGTGCACTAGGTTTTGTTGAAAGTACAGGATTAATTCTGATACCAGAGCAATTCCTTTACTGGGCTTTCACATATGTGCACACGCATCTGCGTGCGCTGCGACAGACAGCAGGGGTGCAAGCCTTGCGGTCAGTACAGCAAAATTGTGAACACTTGTTGTACAATCCTTACGTGTAAGATCATACCACATCATTCATCCTGAAATGACCTTTTTTTTCCCTTTGTTATTGTAATTTCAGATTTTGCGTTGGAGACAAATTTTTCCTGAAGAACAACATGATTCTGTGCCAGACAGACTATGAGGAAGGTTTAATGAAAGAAGGTTATGCACCCCAGGTTCGCTGATCTGATGCCACATCATTAAGAATACAAAGCACTATGTTCCTTTATCTTTTTTGCTCAACATGTATATAAGAAATGACACAGGAACCTACTGAATAGCATAGATATAGGGAGACAGAAAGGCTGCGTGAAGTAAAAGGCGGACTGCATCTGTATGTAGTGAAAATTGCTCCAGTTCAGAGTTGAATGTTAATTAAAAAGGTACTGTACATACAGCTGGATTCTTTTTGCTTGCTCTTGGGGTTTTTGGGTTGTTTGGTTTTTTTGTTTCTTTTTGTGTCATTTGGCATGAGATGTTTATTTTGGACTATTGTATATAATGTATTGTAATATTTGAAGCACAAATGTAATACAGTTTTATTGTGTTACCATTTGTGTTCCTGTTTGCTTCTTTGTATTGTTGCATTTAGTACAATCAGTGTCTAAACTTACTGTATATTTATGCTTTCTGTATCTACCAGCTATTTTAAATGAGCTGTATCTTTCTAGTAAAAAGCATTAAAGAGCAAATCCCAACCATTATGCTACACTTAGAGCTTAAGAATACTGTTTACATTAAAACTATTTAGAAAAATAATAACTCTAGCAGCACCTGCTGCTAATGATGCTATGGTTAAGGGTCTATCAGCACTTCTGTTATAAGCCTCTATTTTTCAGGGGTTAAGCATCTGCTGTTTAATTGCATAGATTTTCCTCAAAGAGCACTTTTATTTTACTACAAAATTTTGAAAAACAAATCTGACCGGTTTGGGATATATTATAAAAGGTGCAAAAGTTAATGATTTTGGGTGCTGCTTTTGTGCCCCTCAGGCATTCAAAATGCCTGGATTTGATTTTTAATTTAGCTGGAAATTAAGCCCTAATGCAAACCAGTGCCTCTGGGTATCTTATTTTATATATATATATAAAAATATATATGTTATTTTTCTGAAATCATTTAATTTGGGGGGGAGGAAAGGGAGAGGACTTCTGTTTATATACATTTTAAAAATTTCTTAAAATTTGAGGGCACTCTCTCTCTCTCTCTTTCCTTTTTCTTTTTTTTTAATCAGGGCTTAACCCTAAAGTTTTCTGGGGCTCAACAAACCCTGGAAAAAAGTGAAAGTAGAAGGCACTGTAAACAGCCCCCTCTGAGGGTCTATTTACATTAAGGAAATGACCCCGAGCTGACACTAGGAGAGCGACTGGTTACTAATTACCCACCTCAGTGAATGCTGAAGGTAATTTAAATGCTGATGTGGATGGGACAAAACTTTGAAATACCAATACAGAAAGTGAGAGCTACCACACTCGACTGCACAGGTACTTTGCTGTCCATGCCAACCTCCTACAGGTTTGTCCCGTCAATACTGGCAATTAAAATCCTTTTGACAGAGGTGGAGTCACTGCTGACAGCTACTGTTGGCAATCAGTCCATTTTCTAGCAGAGGTGGACCTCTGTTTTTAAAGCCATGAAGCTATTGCATCAGCAGGATGTCCCTAAGTGCTCGTGCCCCTGACAGAGCTTACAGGTGTTTGGCAAAGGCAAGCAGAATGAATGTTTAAAAAGTTGTTAAATGCATATTTAATTATTTTCTCTTTGCCACTGTAATCTAGCTCACCAGAAAAACTGCCTGCATTTAAAAAAACAGCATTAAGGAAAAAAAAAAAAGAAAAAAAGAAAAAAACAAGAAAGAAACGAAACCCACTATACCCTATGTTGCCATGAAGCTGAGCTCTTGTTTTTATTTAGAGTAAGAACCCTCACCTCTGCTCAAGTTGAGTGCTGTCCTTCCCTGCTCTTCCTGTCCTGTTGCGCAGTTTCAACATGTTTTTCCTGGGGATGGGGAAAGAAACTTTGTAATGCAGTGGGGTAATTCCTCTAGCGTATGGTTTGGAGTACACTGCACAGTGGCTTGACTTAGAAATGGATATTTAGTTCTAATGACTATTGTTACAGTGTGGTTTTGTTTCTGGCTGTGAACCCTTTTAAAAATAAGCATGGCTCACAAAACTTGACTTTGACTCATACAGGACCAGTAAGAAATGCAACGACTCCTCAGGCTGTTCTTACTAATTAGAAGAAATAGCTCCACATAGTTTTTCAAATGAAATTTAGCCCTATTTTGTGGACTATCTTCCTTCCTAACCTTGAGCACAAGTCTCTCTTCCACTCCTTTCCACAGTCCCTTAATGTCTTTAGGATGATGAAGCAGTTGATGTCAGAGGTACTATTAGGCTCTTCCAGATCTACTCCAAGTGCAATAAAGAAGTTGTCCTTTCCATGAAGGTGAGGATGGCCAGAAAGGAAAGAATCATACTAACTTATTTTGATTCCAATTTCAGTTTTCTCCTCCAGCTCTGTCTTTCAGTTGGAAGCCAGAAAGATCTCCTGCTTTCCACTAGTAGCCTACAGACTGGATAGAAATCCCTGGTTCAGAAATAGGGGAACAGGAAAGAAGGGACCTTGGTTCTGTCTTTGACTTGCGGTAAGCTTGGGCAAGTCACTCAACTTCTCTGTGCCTCAGTTGCCCCTGTCTGCCGAATGGGGCTAATACGTACACTGCTTTTGTAAAGCATTTTTGGCTCTTCAGAAAACCAAGAGCTATGCATGCAAATGTTACTAGTAGCATTAGGACATTCTGGGAGAAGCAGAGCATTCGTATGTGCAGTAGGTAACCACAGATCTGAGGTAGGAGAGCACCAAAACCTGCGGAAGGCTTTGTTGGGGATGAAGGCAACTACACGAATAGTGCTGTAAATGCTAAAGCGCTCTCTCGTTATCCCAAAGTGCCACTGCTCAGCTCTCCATGGGGTAAATGAAGAGAGTGGAATGGGAAAATAGTGGCTTGTTGTCACATGTGCATGTCATGTGCATGTGTGTGTTTTGTGACATATGCTCAAAATGGGGAAGAGGAGGGTGGTCCTGCTATGGAGAAAAAAATAGTCTCACCATTCTATCAACCTTAATTGATGTAAGGATAAAGAAATGTTGATATGCTTGCTTGAAGTGCTGCAATGGTATGGCATTGCTTTGAGCACTTTTAAGCTCATATATCTTATTCACATACATATCTAAAATTTGTATGTAGAGGATACAGTATAAATTCAGATTTGACGTAGGTCAAAGATTGATTATTTTTCTGTATTTCAAACTTCCATCTTGCCTGGCTGTTAAAATAATAACTGGGAGTTGAAATATTTAATGGAAACATTTACAACTCCAATAAAGTATAATATCATAAAACAATATTGAAGAGAGATTATCTGCCAGGCCGCTTTATTGATCTTTTTGACAGAGGCCTAGACCATTCCTTTGGATTGCTTTTAGTTATCTACCTTAGGTTTCCTTCTCCATCACTGTGTGTGTCAACATGCTCTGTCTGCATACAGCAAAATGTTCTGCTAGTGACCACAGAATCATAGAATAGTTTGGGTTGGAAGGGACCTTTAAAGGTCATCTAGTCCAAACCCCCCTGCCATGGGCAGGGACATCTTCAACTAGATCAGGTTGCTCAGAGCCCCGTCCAGCCTGACCTTGCTCCAATCCATCCACCACCATTGCTCAGTGTACGTTCATTTGCCAGGCAGGAATGCTTCCATTTGTATCTCTTATCTTTAGGGTATTTTAGCTCTATCTGTACAAATCTCTCAGTTTAGCCAGATAAAAATAATAATAACAATAATTTAAAAAATCTGTTATTCTTGGGTTGCTGTTTTTTAAGCCACATAGAAAAGTATAAATTATCAAACCTTGACTTTCAACTGTGCCAACCATAACCTGCTGTGTCTGTTATCTACCATGATTGGTGATGAATCAAGACAGCCTGAATTCTGCAGAAGCAGTGACCAAGGCTAAAAGTTGATCTGTTTCATAATTGTATTTTTATCTTGCTTAACATATTTTCTGGGTTGTTTTTTTTAAGCTCACCTTCTTGCCTCTTCCTACCCTCCCAAAATGCTCAAATTTATGCTCATGTAATGTAAATAAAGACAAATCATCCAGCAACCCCTCAGATGTTCCTAACTGCCTACATATAAAGTGACTTGAGGAAAATAGATTGAAAAGTGGTCAGTGAGAAGGGAGACTGTGGGGAAAAGAAACAAACAAACAGGGACTGTGGCAAGGTTTCGCCTGTACAGACAAAGTACTTTAAAGGCTTTTTTCAACGTAATATACAGCAGCTTCTTAGAATTTTCTCAGCAGTAGGTAGTTTACAGTCATCTGTACCTAGAACAAATCTTGTCAAAAATGAAGGTCTGTAGTGATTGCTGGGTATAATTTTATACGTTTAGCTGATTCTTCTGAAAGCTTCCACTGTGCTGCTGTTGTCAGACTAAATTATCAATTTAGCCATTTGTTGTTTAATGAATAAAAAACTCCTATGGCATTGGAGACGTTGTGGTTTCAATAAAGCAAAAGCTTTAACAACTCAAACTACAGAAAGCAAAGTGTGTACTGTATATAAGAAGAGTGTTTTTATTCTTTTAAATACCACTTCAGATAAAAAAAAAGCCAATTACATATTCACTTAATACATTTCTCCTACTTCAGTCCAATGATGCAGACCAAACCTGTTTACTGTTCTCTTCAGTATCTTGCAAAAGGAAACCAAAGTACAATGTGTGCAAGGTAATAGGCGATTAGCACAAACATGCTCCCAGTAAAAGTCTTTTGTGTAGGCACCTTTCTAGGAGCTGCCAATTGTGGGTGATAGAAGTATTATAAAGGAAGTGATTTTAATACTATTTAAGGCATTAAAAGCTGAAGAGTATCTGTTTAAAGCCTTAAAGTACTTAAAGGTATCTTAATACCTTTTAAAATGCCCTTCTGCTGATTTATATTCATCCTGAACCTGCTAATAATGAGTATACATAAGCAAATACCATCTCCCACCTATTCAGCATGTCATTGGTATGAAAGCCCCAGAAAATATCTCACGTAATCAGTGTGTTCAGAGAGTTATCTAGCACAAATTACTCATTAACTCAATAGCACATAATAAAAAAGAACATCAATTAATTAATGAGTCACCCTCAGATCACTTTGATTACAACACAGCTCTGTTGAAACAGCAGTTATAAATGGAGCTGCCTCTCTTTATTCATTGTTTGCAATTGGCCCATTATTTTGCAGAGACCGGTGTCATATTTAACACATGCCTGCAGGTAATTGTGTGATTAGTTTCATAAATGAAGATGCAGAGGGAGACCGTGGACCGTCTTGCTCTGCAGTCGAGTCTGAAGATGCGGGAATCCACCGTACCTCTCGCAGCCTGCCGTGCCGGCAGACCTCCGCAGAGCCACGAGGCCAGCCTGCCTCCGGACTGCAAGGTCTTAGTGACAGGACAACACTCAGAACTAGTCGTACTGACCTCTGCTTTACTCTGAAGATCTCAAAGCCCTGGGCAAACGCCTTTGACTTAGGCTTCCCAGCAGGCCGCGTTGCTGGTATTTCAGGGAGAAGAATACAGAGGCAGAGAGATTAAGTGGTCTGCCCAAGATCACGCGGCAAGTCTGCACTCCTTGAACCCCACTGTTAGCATGACTTGTAAGACCTCACACAACCGCCCCATCCTGGGCTTTGCCAAGACAGGCTCCAGTGCTACGCTTGGAGCAACACACGCAAACTCCTCCTCGACGCTCAGGGATGGACCGAGGAGCAAGGAGAGGCTGAACATCCAAAGCTTCATTGCGGTGAACTGTGTTTGGTGAACGTGAGCTGGGGAGGCGAGTGAGGAGGGCTGGTTGTTGGGGGTTTTTTGAAGTTTTTTAGAGTAAAGATGAATAAAAGAACACAAAGTCACCACCTAAAGTTCCTAAACTATCTTGGTTAAATGCCATTCCAATAAGCTTATAGTGTAATTATAACAGTTCCCTTAGGTAAGTAAGAAACATCTGTTAGTAACACATAGCAGGTGTTAGCAATTACACATACTGATTTTTTTAAAGTGTTTTTAATTAAAAAGAATTCTGTTTTCTGAAAAGGAAAGCATGGTAAGTCCAAACAAGCTTTTGTTTGTGTGGCTCTCGATCATGTAATATGCAAAACGATAAAGGTAAAATCAACTTAAATTAGCAAGGGTTTGCACATTTGACTCCAGATTATTGCAATCAAAACCAAATTGGGATTCACTGCATTATTGTAAAGCACGTAACATTAGTATTCTAAGCAAAGTCTCATCTAATGTATGAAATCCATACAGTTCATGTAATCACTGAATACATCTAAGTAGAGCGTTTGAACCTAGGAAGATTGCAATAATTAAGCAAAATATGATAGGTATTGTAAGAAAGGGGCAAATTGCAAGGAGTCCTGTATAATAGTTTCTTCACATTCCCTTTGTCCCACTATTGGGAAACAGTTTCTAGATTATGTTAGGGCAAAATCAAACTACGATGTCAAATTACTTTGAAAAACTAGCCAAGAGCAATTTACATTTAGCAATGTGATATGCTGTGCCATTGAGAAATAACAAGAAAGAGCCACATTGGAAGGCCAACTATTTAGAGGTGTTTTTAATCCAAATTAAAAGATAATGAGATGACAGATTTGTTTCCCTGTCCTGACGCTATCTCTCCATAGATGCCAAGATGGTGATATCGGGCATATCAGGATTTAAATCTCGCAATAAACTTTGACTTTCCTTTTGTATAAAATACATAAGCAAACTGGTTGGCAGGGAAAAGAGCAAGAAGCACCAACATTAGTACAATCTATGGATTTGTCTTTGTATCCTGCTGGGATCCAGGTTGTGCTTTTGTTTGTCATATACAAAAGTCACAAAAGTGTCTGTAAACTCCAATGCAGAAAAGTAGTCTTTCTACCTACAGTCTACAGCAATATAAGTGAGATTATTTTTCTTTATGTTCTTCCCAACACTGTGGTTTTTATGAGGAGACACGTGTATAAAATAATGGGTATAAAAAACCCTATCAGTAGACTGTTACACCAAAGAAAAAATGCATACATATTTTATTCATCTAACGGAATGCACAGATCTGGAAAGAAAGACCAGATTTTAAACATTTTTCTGCTTTCAGGAGACTTGTTTTTTATCCTATGTCATCCATAAGTATTTCTAAGCATCTTTATCTCTTATTCAAAATATATAACATTTGTTTAAGCCTTTCTTTATATCAAGGTCATTAAAACTTCTATCAGTTGCACACAACCTGTACAGTGCTAGTGCATCCAGCTTTCTGGATGAACAGAATAAGAAAAAATAATATAGACCTTTTAACTCTTACAGTTACATTAGTAAGAACTTTTACGTACTTACTACATAGCTTTATCAGCCATTCATGATTGCAGTATCATATCCAAGTATCCAAACCAGATGCCACACAGTTAACCAAACATATGAGCTGTGAACAATAATCATGTAGCAATAGCTATAAAAGTATTGTGATGTTTTTTGTTGAAGTTGAAACAGAGCATTTCAGTACTCATTGTACAAAATGCCTTTCTGGAGTATAGTAGCCTTGTGACAATGTGTGCATATTAATTTAAAAAAAAAAAGATAAAGCAAGATAAATGCATAACAAATGTCTTTAATTTAGAATTACAGCGTCACATTTGTTCCTACAGTCTCTCAATCATCATGTAAGTGATAAAATATCACTGCTAAGACTGTAGCAGTAAAGAAAATTTCTGCTTTGGCCTCTCATCCCAGTTTATTTTGGGAGCATTATAATAGACCTTTTCACTCTCTTCCTCTCAAAGTCCTCTTAAAAAAAAGGGAATCACCTTTGCTGTGTTCTGTATGGCCAGCTGCAAGATCTGCCTGGAGGTAAGGTTCCCAAGCTATGAAGCTCAAGTGGAGACAGGGATGTAAGCTTGTGAAATGAGCAGGATACAAGACATACATCTCTCTTGAAAGTCAGGCTTGGTCCCAGCTACTCGCCAAGGGCACACTGGAGCACATCCGTTAACCCTGGAGCCAGGTACCTGAAGGTTAGACGTTGTGGTATCAGCAGCGCACACCTGGATCCACCGGTGTGGACTTTATTCTCTATACCTTTCTGTCCATTTAGAAAATAGTGCTCAGGCCCTTGCTACATCTTTGAAGTGGTATAAAGATAAATACATTAGTGATTTTGAGATGCTAAAATAATAGTGTTAGAGAGGGCCATAAATTAACTAAGAAGGACAGAGCATTGAAAACTTTCCACAGACAGAGTAGCAGGACTGTGCCAAGGCAATGTAGTCCAACTGATAAAAGAGACCTCCTGCATATTGCCTACTATCAGTTTAGACCTCCTGGCATACATTCTCCCATCTATCCAAAGTCCTTCTAACCTACAAGTTACTTATTTTAGTAGTATGATGTCATAGTGTCATGAGCTATTGACGTTTTCAACAACCTGAAAATCCCTTTAAACAATCTGCAAATTTCTGATGAACATCCTACACATCCATACACCTTTCCTTCCTTAATTGGGGGTACCTGATCTTGGAGTCTGAAAGCCATTTGGAAGCAACGCGGTGTAACTGAAGTCATACTATATAGCATCATGTTGCTGGCATTTACTGGGAAAGTGAAGCAACTCAAAACTATCATAAAATTTCAGGGTTGCAGTCACCCTTGTCTCATCATGTAGTATTGTAATAGGAAGTTTATAGAGAGGTTGGATTTTTAAGGACAGGCTGGGTATCAATTTGTTCCAAAGTTTTTATTGTGCTAATGAACTGTAACAGCTCTAATCTATTTTTAGATGGTGGCATTTCAAGTCTCTGTGCTCCTCAGTTCAAAATCCATAATGTGGAGATAATATACCACTTTTCTACCTCACAGGATCTGTGAGGGTAGTAATTGTGGGATTTTGCAACAGCGCCAGCTAACCATATAAAATACCTAAGAAGGAGAATAGCAATATATACACATTCTAGCTTAGGAATTCTCTAAAATGCTAATTGCTGGATACTAGATAAGTACTGGGAAAAGGATTGCTCTGCCTTTACTTTTTTTCTTAGCACAGTTCCAAAACACCTTTTAACAGTCCATGTCAAAGAGAGGCACTTGGCTAGATGAGAACTTTGGTCTGACCCAGAATGGCCATCTTATCTTATATTCTTCCCTGAGGTACTACAAGGACTAATATGGTGCAAAAGAATGAGAGGCAAGGAAAACAATTACAGTCTATACAATTTATTTTCACATTCCCGATTATTCTTTTACAAAGTGTATGCCAATTATCCCTGCCTGCTTCTCAAGCCATTATTAATTGGTTGATTACGCAAAGCAGAAGCAGATGAGATGTGATCTGAAAGATCTGAAAGAGAGAGTGAATAAGAACCTTGAGGCTAAATTCACAGAAGAAGAAAATGTTGCAGCTGTCATTTGAAAAGATGGTATCTTCAGACCTGCTACGGCTGTGTTTCCTTACGGTCCCTAGCAAAAAAGAAAACCAAACAAAACTGAGCCCATACCACATCCTCGGTGGGTTCTCTGTGTCCGACCTACTATGGGCAAAGAGCACTGGGAAGAAACACGTTTTGACTCTTTTGGAGTGCATAAGAGTAGCCAGGATAGCAAATCTTTCTTTTTCACCTTCTCTCTCACCCGGCTCTACCTTCCCCAAAGAGGTGATCTAGTTCTGTTAGAACAGTATTGCCCACTATGTAGCATCACCCATAGAAGCAACTTCTTCTGTTATCTCCTTGAAAAAAATTAAAACCTGTTTAAATTCAATTTTTCCTCCCGTATCCACACCTCATTCTCACCACAGCCCCAAGCTGGAAATCTGAAATTTGACATTTGCACTTTCTTTTGTTATTGTTCACAATTAGTTAATTAATTCAGATAGACCAAAAATCAGTTAGAGAGGCTTGATTTGGACACATCTCTGATCATACACAAGGCCCATATAAATCAGATTCATTCTCACCAAAATCAAAAGAAGTGCTGCTGGTCACAGCAGCAGAGATATGATTTTACCTCTGGGAAGAATAACGGATAGCAGGAGGCAGCCCTCTGCCATTCTACATCAATTGCTTGCCACAGCCCTGGCTAATCTTTTTAGCTAGTCAAAGCATACGGCGTGTTACAGAAGGTCTCTGAATAACTCGACTGGAAGCCAGCTCAAGCCATGGCAAACTGACTTTCACTCAACACCTTAGCCAAAATTTGAATGTAGATTTTTAGAGTTGAAAACTTACTCTGATAAGTTATTATGGCTCCTGACCTCTCTTAAAGACACTGAAAAATGGTCTTCCTCGAGGCTTCTTTCCTGTATGCACATATCTCTCTCTCCAATTAGACTTCAGTCCATTAGGTATTACTAATCCACACACATCTGTGAACTGCAAAATAATCTATTTCTACAAGCAGCAAAGCAACCCAGCAAGAACTCACATACAAAAATTGAGCACAATCAGATTAACGCAAAAATAGGAAATTTGACTTTTAGTAGTCAGAGCGTCTTACCCTTTAAGCAAGCAAGTCAGTGAAAATAAGGACTTTCAAAACCAACTTCTGACAGGCTTTGCTGTAGCAATTCAAGATTTTTTCTATCCCTAGCAAACTCCTCTGCCTTTATCCCGCAGTCCTCTACCCCCAGAACACCTCAGACAGCCCCTTACCGTAAGCCACCGGTGAAGGTGGGTTGACAGCAAGGCACTGCAGCATGCATGGGGTTGCTGAGGTGCAGGCACATACCTGTCCACTGCTGTGATACTCAGCTTCTGTGGTAACATGAGGCAGAGACGAGGGGCAGGCTGCTGGAGAGAAAGGGGTAAAATGCAGTACTACGTCCAGCCTTGCTCCTCTGTCAGAGCCTACTTATACGCCTCGTGTGTTCTCGGATGGGGTTTTGACCCTTTCAGCCCAGATAGGCACACCATCACAAGTACATCGCACAATTTCATTCACAAGAATTGAAAATGCTGGGAGACAGGTATTTGTTACTGGTGCAAACTCAAAGACTTGTGATTGTCCCATTTTTGACCTCTGGATATGCATTTGGATCCTTTCTCCTGAAAATGCAGGTTCGCACCTCTGCTTCCTTCTACCCTTTATCACCCTTCCTGATGGCTTTTCCTAGCAAGCTCACAATTCTGCCAGCACACAGTTAAAATGCTTAGGCAATGCCAGCAGCTGTTTAAAATGTAAAGGGACAGAAATGATTAGTGCTATCAAACTTTTTCTTTTAATGGAAGTTAGACAAGCCCCAGGCATATTTGCACCTGCAATTGCTTGCTACTTCCACTGTTGTGCCCCATAGATCTGCTTGTTTCAATTGACCCTAAGGCAGTAACCCTCATAATGTAGCCATATCATTCTCTGCTTTCTGCTGACACATTTTCAAATCACAGACTTAATGGTCATAATTTTCACATTTAAAAACTCAGACTGTGCACTCCAGTCCTGTATTTATTTCCAGACAGAAAAACAAAGTCTTGTATTGTCCAAATTACCTAAGCTGCAGCTAAATTAGCTAAAGGAGTGTGTGGGGTTGTTTGGGTTTTTTTCCCAGACTTTACTAGTAGCGATAGGATTTACATTCGCAGAGGACCCAGACAAAACTGGGGTTTTGTGTTATTCAGTCACCAGTAAAAAAGTTCCAGGCACAAAAAGTTAACAGAAAAAAGAATAGGGAGGAAAGGTGAGGGAGGAATCATCATCATCAAGGAGGTGAAATGGTTTCCCCCAAATCACATAAGTCAATACCCATGAAAATCTAACTCATGGGAATCCCTTATCACAGACCATGGTAAAGGTCCTGCTTCTCCCAGGGTCAGATTGTACAGAATTGTCCTCAAATATACAGGCTAATCCTACAATCTATCATTAAAGAAACAATTCCCCCAACAGTGGAATCATATACAATAATTATTTGCAGAGCAAATATTCAGTCCAGTATTGAAATCAGTTCTACTCTGTCAAAAACACGAGTCATGCGAAAGTTCCTGACTGATTGTTTTATGCCTGCCTCGAAGGAGTCTGCTGTACAGACGTTTCAACCTTGAAATCCCCTTTCCACTCCTTTTTTTCCGGCTTTGCTTCACTACCATATATGAAACCTCACCTCTTGGTCAGAATTGCTCCAGCTGAAGAGGACGAGGGATGACTCTGCCCCTCTGGAGCCAGTTAAGAGATATTTTAACTGGAGCATCTTGTAGTACTATTTTTTTTTTTTAACAGTGGCTCTGCATTATTGATTTTGGGTTTTATATGTTACAATATAGAAAGCAAGAAAGGATATTTTTTAAATGCCAAAAAGATCATAATGTTTTTTAGTTTGTTTTTCCTTTGCCAGGGGGACTAAGTGCAGGTTCACTTCTTAAGTTTCTCATGTTACAATCTGTTACGTTCTTATTGCAGGCTCAGAAGAAGCTCCTGTTTGCATTTCCTAAATTAGCCTTTAACTTTTTGTGAAGACAGAGAGAAAAGATTTCAATGAGTTTTAAAGACTGGTATTTCTGTGGCAACAGAATTATAGGATTATATAGGTGGCAGTAGACCCTGTGAACAGATGTGTCCTCTGGGAGAATGAGTAATGGTTACAGTGCCAGAAACCAGTTGCTGCAGATTTGGGGAGTGGTGTCTTTCTATCGCACAACGAAAAATCCTTCTGCTGCAACTACCCTGCCCTTTACCCCTATCTTCAAAGAGGATTGTATTTGAATGCAATTGATTAATAGATAAGCATTTTATGGAACTTGCACATCTTTCTTTTTCAGAGAAGGCAGTCTCAGAGCCTAATGATAGGAACATCCTAATTTGCTTTATAATCAAATACCCGACTCTTATTGTGGATACCATGAATATGTGCATTTAGGCCATCAAGCAGCAGGGTATATAGGATCGTAATTGACTTTAATATGTGAAAAGTAACATTAGTTAGAGTTTCACAGGTTTGATAACATCAAAGTAATGTATGAAATGATGTGACTGGCACAAATTGGAATATAGAAAGTCACCACAGCGGGTCAGATTTCCTCTCTGCCCAGTATTGTCCCCTTTCCAGCTACTATCTGATCCTTTACAGTAGTCTTTCTCATACCATTGGTCACAGTGAATCCGAAGCAGGTCAAGAAGGATTAGAAAAATCTAACAAAAAAAAAGGAGGGGAATTTTAAAATAATTATAAAACTGAAGTCTGAAAAGAAAAGGATAAAACTTAAGAAAGAAAACCCCACTAAGTTTATTGCTGGCAGTAGGTCAGTCCTCACGGGTGGTGGAATGAAAAGTAGTTGTAATTATCAGCTCCGCATGTTTGTAGTCATTAGGGATTGCTAACTACCTTTAATCATGGCTACGGTTCAGTTCCCTCAGGGCAAGGGAGCAAGCATTTACACCTGCAGCCAGTAATTACAGCTACGTTCACTCCGCGGCCGTGAAGGGCCGGGGCGGCGGGGCAGGGAGCGGCCGGCGCCGGGGGCGCTCGAGCGGCCGCGCTGGCAGCCGAGGCCCCGAAGACGGGCGCTTGGCAAAACAGTTGGGGTGCTCCACTTGGGGCTAAACACGGGAACCGTGTAGGCGCTCCAAAGTGGGACAAAACATGCCTCACCTTAAGTCTTGTCTGGACCTCTAAAAGTTAAAGACTAGCTAAAGCCATGACGTTTGATATCGATTCAAACTGTGACTTGCTAATTTCCAAATACAATGCTCTTTTTTTTAAAAAAAAAAAGCTAACTTCTTGCCCTAGAACATCTCTTCCCTTACACAGTGTTTTATACTTGTGTGTTGTATACACAGCCCTCTTCTAAGGGGGCATAAAATGTTAATATATTTACATTAAAAGATCCTGTGCACACTAATATTTTATTTCTCAGCATAAAAATTACATTTCAATGAAGTTTTAATATTGCATTTATGAGATTTTCAATTTAACTTTATATTAATTAAATTAGCATTTTTGATTTTCATCACCATTTCATTGTTATTATACGGAAAACACCATGCCCAAGTCAACCCTTCGTCTTAAATTTTTAAGTGCCTTGAAGTAAGGAAATGCCAGTAAGTTGCGAAAAATGAAAGTATATTGAAAACTTTTCATATCTAAATTGGCCAAAATATTTTCTACTCAAACTTTAAGCAGTGTGAGTTGATGTTTTCGCCTTTCAAAGGTGAAATGAGTAGTCTTTGCCCAAAAGATGAAAACTTTTGGAAGTGATATGAATTAAAATGTGCAGAAGGAAACAACTAGAACAAACAGGACAGAATATTTTAAACCCCTACAGTATATTTACATCTTGTGGTCACAGACCACAGGAGAGGTTAGTGGTGGTGTGTTGCCTTAGCAGAACCCAGCGGGCATGCTGCAAGCTGAAATGTTATGTCATTTTCCGGGTGATTTGGGCAGAAATAAGAACTGGCGTGACTCAATCCTTTGCTTCTTACGGAATTCATAAGCCCATGGTGACTGTGATAGACACTCTGTGCTTACATGATAGGAATGAAAGCACTGATCGCATTGAGCTTCTGAACAGGAGGAACAGACTCCTCATAATGTCTCTCTGAACCATCATACAGTACATAAGCTAGCCCTTCCTGGCCTTCAGTCTAAGATAATGGCAATATAAAATGAAAATATTTCTGATTATTACAAATGGGCTATTCAAAGACAGTATGACGTATAATAGTTTAGCAGCTTCTCGTGAAAAGATAATTTATTGCTTCTAGCCACCTTTTACTGGTCACCGCAGTATACAAATATTTATAATTATATGCATATATGTTGAGTCAGTAAAAATTACTAATTGCAAGAATAATTCATAGACTGTTCAGAGTGGGGCCAAGGTTAGAGGATTCCTCATGAAATGTAAAGCAATAATGTATAACCCTTTAGCAAAGGTTAAGTAAAGCCAATTTTCATTTGAGTGAAAGC